>NW_019422407.1:0-4019 GCF_000390285.2 Anoplophora glabripennis | reverse complement strand
GTCCAAATTTTCAGAGCCAACTTCGACCACGTTTTTATTTGAACGCTCGTTATATTCACAACGTATTGTTACCTTTTACGTTGTACTGTTACATATTAAAATGTATTCTTGATTTGGCTCCACCAAAAAATTTATATTTTTAATAGAAAAATATAAATATAAATTTATATTTTTTTATATACATCTCAAAACGAAGAAAATGAAAAAAAATACATCTTTAGTATTCGTCAAGTTACAGATATTTGAAAATTTTTTAACCAAAATATTCAAAATGCTCGTAACTTCTCCAGGGGTTAAAATAAAAATTTGAAAAAATTCGTAAAAGCTACCTACTCAAAATGGGTACTAAGAAAAATCAGGAAAATTAAAAATGGCCGGGTCATGACCTCGGTGATTTGAGACGACACTAATTGTAACAAGATTTCGCAACGTTGCCAACTTAACATATCTAGTTACTTACCAAAGTCAGTTTAATATCAAAGAGGTGTCGCGGGAAAATTTAAAATACTTTGTAGGTAGTTCTCATTATATAAAATAATTCTAAAGTAGTAATATGAATTCATAATGACGCCCAATAATAATAAATTAAGCGTAAAATTTTGTGGTACTTTTTCTTGTTTTTTTATGCAAATGTAACGTAAAATTAATTGTATATCACGATCTTATATTTTCCACAAATACTAATTTTAAAATCACAAAAAGTCATNTCTGCTAAACTACTAACTTTTACCAAGTTATAATAGTATTATATTGTTTAGTTTATTTTGCTAAATAGGTTTATTAAAGGTAAGTGAATTGGTGCAATAAGTATTAAAGACTAAAAACGTTGACTGAAATATTGAGCGAATATTTCAATCAACACCAAAATATTTTTTTTAGGTTAGAAAGAATACACAAGGTATATTTTTTTTACCGTGGCAATATTCCTTAATATATACCTAAAAATGTTAATGTGCTTAGGTAAAACAACAATTGTGCGGTATCAGGAATTAAAAGGTCGATGCAGAAAAAATGAGAGGGCAGTGCACAGGGAGTGTGTAGTCTCCATGGCAGTGCAGATGAATAGATCAGAAGGATCAGTAGTTGCAGTTTGACAATGATTTCACAATCACAACATTCAACCTCTGGCTGATAACACCGCTGCATTTTTTTTAAGAAAAGTGTAATATTAAATGCAAATTAAAAGACTTATAATAGTTAGAATTTTATTTAGATTCATTTACAGACATTTTAGACTTATTGCTATACAAAATATTTACTAATGAATTTTTCTGATGGTAATAGAAAAGCCAATGTATGTAAAAAAAAGCAATAACATTTGGTAAAAATTATACAAAATATAAATCAATATACTCAAGACGTAGTGTAGAAACAAAAAAAAACTATTCTTTTAATGATAAAAAATGTATGATATGTAAGTCGGAGACGCTTTCATTATAATCAATGTAGCTATAAAAAAAAACAAAACAAATAAAAATGTGAACGAATGGCACTTTCCTTAAAAGTTTTCTATAATCCATAAACTATTAAAAAATAAACAAACGAACCTTATTTAAAGTGAGGTTATTTTGCCTCCACCAGAAACTCGTGAACTCAATTCATACCAACTAAATTTAAACAATAAAATTTGGTAAGCAACTAAATTCTAGTTCGATTTATATTGGCAACATTGCGAAATCTTGTTACAATTAGTGTCGTCTGGTGATTTGTATGTAAACGAGCAATTATATCTAAAAATATTACAAAATATATAATTACACCAATTTTTTTTGTTAACAATCCTATGTAGTTTTCCTGTTTCTTAGTAAAATTACGCGGTAGTTGTCGAAAATACGTATATACCTATAAATTTGCAAATTTACATTTTGAGTAAATTACACAAAACGTATAAAATTACATGCTTGATGTCACTTCACTTGCAATGTGTCCCACTTAAGCATCAGCCACCCATGTAAAATTGTTATTTATTGACCGATTTGTTTCAAGTTTTATAGGAGCAAAAAACGAGAAGATTTTTTTTCGACAAAAACTGCAACGGATTCTTATTCAGGACTATCTAAAACCCTACTATACCAATTTTTGTTGTGATAGAATACAGTGTGTTGCAGAAAATTAAACCTTAATTTTTTAAATCAACTGAAGATTTATTTACGAAACACATGCATTATTTGAATATTGTGTATCAGTATTATTCAAATTAGTAATAAAGGAAACTTATTGTTATGATTTAACACTTTTCAATACGTCGACGACTATTAATTGTTACTTTTCGTAACTGTTGCCTAGTAATGTTACGGCATGCGTCTGTAATATATACGTTCACAAAGTTCTTCTAGCGTTTGGGGCCTCGTAACATAAACTTTATTTTTAACAGCTCCCCACAAAAAAAATCGAGAGGTGTGAGATCTGGAGACCGCAGTGGCCAATGAATTAAAGGGCCGTTACGTCTAATCCATTGATTGGGAAAATGTTCATTCAGCCAGTTTCTCACTATGATCGAATTATAGACCAGGTGCTCCATCTAGCTGTACATGTACATTAAGGCGATCATTTAGAAGCAAGTCATCGATTTTGTGCATATATTCATTTTGTAGGAATCTCCAAAAACCATCCATATTTAGATTTTCTTCAAAGTAGTTAAGGCCCAATGATTTTTAGATTTAAAATGCCATACCAAATATTCACCTTAGCAGAATACTGCCTTTTGCATTATATAACCCAATGCGGATTTTCTTCACACCACATTCTAATATTTTGCAAAGAAACAATACCGTTTGTAGCTTCATCAGTGTACAAAATATTTTTCAACAGAAACAAAATTCCATTCTTCGTTCTCCGTCTCCTATTTCTAGACTGTGAAAAAATTTGGGTTTGTATGCCATCCTCCAATTTTTTTTAAACATCTCCAAATTTGACTTCTAGATATATTTAAATTAATGCTGGCATCTCTAATGATCGACCGCGTATATTTTACTTACACTTCAAGTTTCATCAAAAACTATTAATAGTCGTAACTGTAGTATGATGAATATTTTGTCCATAATGTCTCCTATTAAATTCTA
The DNA here is from genome assembly GCF_000390285.2 of Anoplophora glabripennis. Classification (NCBI taxonomy): domain Eukaryota; kingdom Metazoa; phylum Arthropoda; class Insecta; order Coleoptera; family Cerambycidae; genus Anoplophora; species Anoplophora glabripennis. The sequence continues at coordinate 957 of NW_019422407.1, read as the reverse complement.
CGGCAGCTACGAACTGATCGTATTCCATCACCTACTAATCGCACAATTTCTGTTTTTTCTTGTAAAGAATAATTAACCATTGATTTGTGACGTTTTACAGAAGTTATTGTTAGCAGTGACAGCTGTTATTTGTTGAGAAGTTACATTGTTTGTTTCCATAGCCTTCTTCATCAATCGTGTATTTCTAGTTGAATAACCAAATACGTATAAATAAGTAGGTATAATGTTAAAATTAGAATTTGCTTTCACAAAGTGTTAGAAAATTATACTATAATTTTTTAAACTGAAGGTTTATATAGCAAATGCATTTGAATATTTTTATTAGTAATAATAATATTTTCACTAAATAGTTAATAATTGAAAACGCTCTATGAATTTTCCTATTAAATAAATGTTTTATTTTTTTCTCTTTGTAATAGTAATAATAATAATGTTTCCTTTATTACTAATTTGAATAATACTGATACACAATATTCAAATAATGCATGTGGTTGGTAAATAAATATTCAGTTGGTTAAAAAAATGAATGTTTAATTTTCTGCAACACCCTGTAGTCTATCACAACAAAATTTGGTACAGTAGGGTTTTAGATAGTTCGAAATAAGAATCCGTTGCAGTTTTTGTCGAAAAAAAATCGCTAATATTACTTCTCGTTTTTTCTTCCTATAAAACGCATCTCAGTTGGCTATGGCTTAGACCAAGAAAATACCGAAATTATACATTCTACTTCTTTTTCTGAGATCTATCAAACAAAAAAAAGTTGAAACAAATTGGTCGACAAATAACAAACAATTTTACATGGGTGGCTAATGCTTAAGTGTTACACACTGTATATGATGTAATTTTACATAAAATTTTTATGAGTGTAGTAGCTTTTTGCCTTATCATTCGCAAGACCCATAGAACTAATTTTATCAAAAAAACCATTTCCTGCGCAATTCACGCAAAACCTAATCC
>NW_019422406.1:0-4011 GCF_000390285.2 Anoplophora glabripennis | reverse complement strand
ACTTCTTGCGTGAATTTTGGGACACCCTTTATATCTCCTGAATATCTACATTTCTGATATCGAACGTTGTTTGACTTCATTTGATAGGATTTCTTCGAATAATTATTTTAAATTGGTTTGAACGAGATTAATTCTTTTAAAATGGAGCATGTAGCCATAGAATAGTTGTTCTTAGCCATAGAATAGTTGTTCTCAGCAATATCAGCAGTGTCGTATCTTGTCTGTGGGTCAGATACTTTTTGCGCACCTCTATATTTCTTATCCAAGAATATTGGCTTCATCTGATACCATTTTTTAGAAAAAAAAAAATTGAATTTGTCGAGAATTAGATCAATATCTTTAAAATAGAACAAAACATTCGAGAGCTAATCAAGTTTTATCAGTCGCGTGAAATACTTTAAGCGACTTTTTATATTATTTTTTTTTTAATTTAACTGTATTGCGACAATGTGTTCTTATATGAATTTTCTTTTCTTATTTTGAGGTGTTTTATCACCAGGTACAGTTTCGCGTATGCGGCTTAGGACACCCTGTATACGATAAAAACACAACAATGTGATTATAGGCATGGGTTGAAATTTTAGGTATTTATATATAAAAAATAAAGAAGATATAAAGAAATATTGACTGACTTTATATCCATTTAGAAATAACTGTTATGTAGTGGTTTTAATTTGCAATGAAAGAAAGCACCACATTTTATTATTTTTTTGTTAAATATTTCACATTTACATAGATTATATAAAAAATAATGAAATGTCATGTTTCCACAGACATATTATAAACGTCTAATTATCACTGGAATGGAGTGAAATAAATATTTAGATTTAAATAAAAGAAAAATGCGGAAACATTACATCTCATTAAATATATATTACTAACACGCAATAGTTAGGGAATATATTTGTAATTATATTAATGTTTAAAATTATCTAAGAGAAACTCAATAAGCACTTACCTATACTTAACATTTTGTTCAAAAACGTTTCTACAACATTAATTAGATTAATTTATAACGAAATGAAAATTATAATTGAATGTTTAGCAATGGCGATTACACCGAGGAAAACTATTGGGAGTAACAAGAAACAATAGCCCTAATAACTATATTAGGTAATGGGTTCATTACGAGTCCGTTTAAATAAGAGTATACTAAATTCTTTTGACTGTTACGCTCTACTTGCTCCGACTTGGTGTTTTACAATGATATAGGACATACCTATCGTAATGATTGTGCCTAACTTACGCTCTTGTATTACTTCACCTGTACGTAATATAAAATTGGACCAAAAAGAAATTTAGTGAAAGGGTAAGAGCTCTGACACAATATTTAAAAATAAAAGAGTTAAGGATGTGTCTAGGAAAAAGTTGTTATTTAAGTATTATTAAACGTATCAACACAATAGGATCGTTTTCATAAATGAAATTCTAGATAAAACGTAATACAAATATAAAATACTTATGAAATAAAGCCAATAAATATCATAATTATTTTTTTCTGTTTTATTATGTTTAATTATTGGAAATCCTTAAAATAATGCTAAGTAGTAAAATTTAGTTCAGTAAACAAAGACACGTAAAAATTAGGAAAAATTCCCTAGAATTGAATGAACTACTTTACCCCAGCTGAATGTTAGGGCTTTGTTTACAAAATGGCGTCCAAAGTTCACAAAAAACTAAACATTTTAGAAAAAAAAAATGTTTTAGACAAAAGTTGTAGAACTTTTTGTAACAGAAAGCCCAGCCCGATGTCAATCGATAAATAAATGTTTTAGTCATTGCAAAAAATAGCATTTTTTTAAAAATTCTATCTTTAAAACGAAAAAATATTTTTTTACGAAACTTTCATAATATGTAATCCTTGGCAAGTAGAATAAGTGCATTTCTGTAAAATTGCAAAATATTTTATAGTTCTACAACTTTTGTCTAAAACATTTTTTTCTTAAATGTTTGTTTTTTTAGTGAAAAAAAACAACTGTTTTTGTTGAACTTTGGACGCCATTTTGAAACTGAAGCCCTAACATTCAGCTGGGGTAAAGTAGTTCATTCAATTCTACGGAATTTTTCCTAATTTTTAAGTGTCTTTGTTTACTGAATTAAATTGGCACGTAAAATCTAATTTGATTGGACTATTTAGACCAATGATTCCCAAAGTGGTCCATATCGACCCCTAGGGGTCGACTTGGAACTGCAAGGGGTCCATCGGTCCATGTCAGCGAAAACAAAAATTGGGGGTGTATGAGATGTAAATGGAGGTCCACGAGAATGGATCCCGTTGAAGCAGGTCGTGACCGAAATTATGGCTTTCCATAAATGGAATAATTCACATAATACAGATAGTCCCTATGTACTTACATAATACTTTCTTATAATATACGTATAAACTACAAATGTAGTATTTTTTTTTAAAATATAAATGTTTACGAAACATGATGAAGATTTGAAGCTAGATTTGAGGAACTTTATGACTCCATGCTTTAATGATGGAAAAATTGGAGACCGATGATTGTTTTACTTAAAAAAATATTGTTACTTATACGTTTATTATTGAAATTGAAGTTATTATTTTCTTGTTGTATATCAAACTGTTTAATAATTATTATAAATTTCATAGTACCTATGTAAACAGTTATATTATTTACTACACCCAAATACACATTAAGTATATTTGTGGTCGCTTGTAACTTGTAAAAACTTGCAGTGTGTCAGCTGTCAAAAACACATTTGAAGTTGATGAATTTATAATAATTCAATATTACCCAAAACAGAAAAAACTGGCACGTGGTCTACGAGGCAAAAAAGTTTGGGGACCTCTGACATATATATTATAGGGAATGTGAATGAGCTACGGCGATTGAGCATGCGATTTTTTATGCTGCTAAGGGCACAGTCATTTAAAAAGTGTTGATGACGGTCATTTATGGGATTATGGTGGAAGAGCTTAGCAGTGTAAATATAAATTTTTTCACGTTTAATCGGTTATAGTTTTTTCCATAATCCATAGTAGAGGTTTTGAGATGGCAATAATTTCGAAGTACACAATTTTTTGCTATACTTAGTGCGTTATTTAGGAGATATTTAGGGATTTACATAAAAATACGCATTTCAAAGCGGCGCTGCACTAAATGTGTGACTACTATTGCGTTTCTTGATGAAAATGCATAAGACAAAAATATTTCGAAATGGGGAGCTTCAAACTTTCCTTCTATGTACTATTTACAGGAAAAATAATGCCTCCCTTAAGAAAACTATGTGGGGTAATCGCGAGTAGAGTTTAGTTGGCAGTCGAACTTTGCGCTTTTTTATAAAGTTAATGGGACAACCAATCAACAAAACCAAATTGAGCAAATATTTAGCAATATAAAACTAACCGAAATGCGACATACATTTTGTATGAATAGATGCCGGTAAAAATTTGCCTGTTGTGGTTATTTTCATTCATATTTTTATGCTTAATATCTTTTTTTCTTCAGCTCGTTGAAAACATCTAGGTATTGTGTATTGCGTCACCAGGCAATGGGCTGATGGGCTGAGGGAGGGGGGGGGTACAAGATAAGAGAGGGGATGGGAGAAATATAAATTATTAGGTAGAAATAGGTGCAGTGAATTATTTTTTTTTAGAAATATTTGTAATAAAACCTTTTTGATACAAGAAAAACATAAAAAATATAAATAACTTTATAAAAAACTAAGAAATTAAAAATAAGCTTCCTGTGTATACTCATCATTGCTAGATCATTGAGACGATTTTGTGCCATAGTATTTCTCAGCCACGTTTTTATTCTTGGACATGAGCCTTACAATAATCAGTGGTGGGAGGAAACAAAAGGTATAAACCTTAAGTCTAGGGAACTAGTACACAATGTAAAGACACTGTAAATTAAAGACAATAAATGAAACTCTACTTAAATGCTATTGACTCAAATATTTAAACCTTTAAAATAACCGATAGATAAAAATTAATTTTTTCTAATTTAAAATTCCAGAGCTAAATTTTTAAACTATGGAAAT
>NW_019422405.1:0-4031 GCF_000390285.2 Anoplophora glabripennis | reverse complement strand
AATGTACCAATAAATAATCAGTATCCTGAGAATTGAAAGGAAGACAAATTCTGTTAGACAACAAAGAGAAATTATATTCGCAATAAAGATATTATATGTATATTCCTAGCTCTCGGAAAAATTAAGGAAAATAAGTAACAAATTTAATTTTAGAACAGTTTTTCAGACAACTAATCCTTTACGGACTTTATTGTCATTATTAAAGACAAGCCCAGACAGACAGACGCCCAGGCTTATTTATTTAAAAGACTTTTATAAGTTGAAATCTGTTTAGTACACTAATTTTAACAATCCTCTCGTCAGTCTTCCATTTGAGTATGGCTTGATATAACAAATATTTATTTTGACTACATTGGAAAGAGATAAAGAATAAGAGATTTCGGCTTTTTAGAATCCTAAACAAACCATATTTAAGTAGGTTTCGTTGAAAGAATTAATATTTAGCCGATAATTGATAATAAATAAATGACTCTATTTAGTACCACATCAAACACAAAGAAATCAAAATAACTCGGAACCGCACAGGAATTTCGAAACAGAAGAAGGAACATTATTTTTGTTAGACTGTATGTAGATAATGAAAGTAACAGTTTTTTTAATAAACACTCATTGGCGTAGAAGTTCTGTTTAAGAAAGGGGTTGAGTACCCCCTCCACTCTGCCACTGTGCAAGTTTTTGAACATTCTTATCGCTTGATTTATGCCCCTTAATTAATAGGCATTATTCCCCAAACATGAAAAAAATCTAAACATTCGTTTATAAGTTATAATGAAAANCTCAAATACAAGACTTTTATAAGTTGAAATCTGTTTAGTACACTAATTTTAACAATCCTCTCGTCAGTCTTGTATTTGGGTATGGCTTGATATAACAAATATTTATTTTGACTACATTGGAAAGAGATAAAGAATAAGAGATTTCGGCTTTTTAGAATCCTAAACAAACCATATTTAAGTAGGTTTCGTTGAAAGAATTAATATTTAGCCGATAATTGATAATAAATAAATGACTCTATTTAGTACCACATCAAACACAAAGAAATCAAAATAACTCGGAACCGCACAGGAATTTCGAAACAGAAGAAGGAACATTATTTTTGTTAGACTGTATGTAGATAATGAAAGTAACAGTTTTTTTAATAAACACTCATTGGCGTAGAAGTTCTGTTTAAGAAAGGGGTTGAGTACCCCCTCCACTCTGCCACTGTGCAAGTTTTTGAACATTCTTATCGCTTGATTTATGCCCCTTAATTAATAGGCATTATTCCCCAAACATGAAAAAAATCTAAACATTCGTTTATAAGTTATAATGAAAATTCGAGAAAAAAATTATATTCAACAGGGTTATCTCGCAAGCGAAGCCTTCTACGACATATGTTTATGGGAACTTTTCTTTTTAAAAACATGTGTTCTATCTCCTGTTAAAGTTTGTCTACAAAAAACTGACTCACCCTGTAGACGTACTATTTTCGCTATTTTTAAGGTCATGACGAAGTAGCCATTTTTTTGGAACATGTCTAAAGTACATAAGGTCGAAAATCGATCTAGTAAAAAAATTGAGAAATTCTTCATGGCAATGTGTACTATGGACTGCCTATTATTTGGTGTGTGTGACGTCACTACTAAAAATGTCTGTTGAGGTTATGTAATAATTTTCCCGCCAACTTAGAATTAGAATTCTGATTGTTAAACTATTTTCTTTTTTTCAAGTATAGCAAATTTTCCAAATAAATGAGAGAGACACAATACACTGATGATAATTTTATTAAAATTATAATTTTCAATACACTTTCGAAATTTCTTGCTGTAAAAGCCGTTTCCCACTGGTCGCCGCGCTATCAGCAACATCCAACAAATTCATTAAGTGGCATTTCGAGATAAAATGGAAAGAGTCCCGCGCATTTTTCTGAATTATTCAGCCGGATTATATTTATGGTACCAGTTCCTTTAACAATGAATTATTAAGCACGCGGGACTGTCATAAAGTTAACGCTAACGGTGGACATACGGTTGATAATTCGTCCACGCCCTGGTTTTTAATTTTAATATAAAATGATGTCACGTAATCAGTATATTAAAGCGGGCCGGGGCTATCTCCGAGGAATCATCATACTTATAATTACTTTACTCGTGATTTACTGCCTAAATATCAAGTTGGCCACGTCCCCGCGTCGGCCGGACGTTTTTGCCCTGCCGCCCGATACCAGATTTCACCCCGCTGCAGTTTTATTTTGCACATTTCGCGCTCGTTCCGTTGAATCTTAACTAAGCTCTCATACTCAAATATAGGCACCTACAGCCTGTATTACAAGTTTAGTTAAGAAGTTAGTTAGGAACTTTGGTAGAAGATAAATGTCTGGTACTTCGAACCGGAAAATTTTTGTCGCATAATTGCACTTAACATAATTTTCAATATGAATTCAAGGCTACTCATAACTCTTCGATAGCTTTGTTCGTAAAACTTTACTTTATATTTTATTAATATTTATAGTATTTTATTAAATATTGAAACTTTTTCTTAAGGCTGTACACAGGGTGTCTCACGGTGACGGCCCATTAGAATTATTTCAGAGACTACTTCTATTTGAATTTTGAAAATTTGGGATACCGAGTTTTCGAGCATGCCCTTCTCAACTAAAATAATGGCGTCCACGTACCACTTCCGGTTATACCGGAAGTGGCCATCAACTTGCTTATTTTAAATGGAACACCTGTATGTTTTTCTATATTCTGATACACAATTTTATTCTCTTTCGAACGGTATCAGGGTTCCCTATAGCTATCTCTTCTAGCTTTTAAGTTATCTATTATTTTTTGTGTAATCACCTAAAATTATGTAATTTCTTGCGGGAATAGCTGTGGAATATTTAGCAAAACTTTAAAACAAACAACTAAACTGTCACCAATTACACAGGTCAACATTTGATCTAAGAATAATCACCGGACCTGACCAGGGTACTTATAGGTTTTTTGGATCGCTGATTCCGAATCCGAGGTTGGCTAAGCTCCATCACGTCAGGTTCAAGGTCATTTGAAGGTCAAATGGCCAAAAATGGTCTAAAAAATCTGAAAAAACTCATACGTATGTTTTTGGGGTAGCCGAGTTAAAATCCGCTGTCAGTTTCACCCCTGAAAAACATCTGAAGGTCATATGAAGGTCATATCAAGATCATTTGAAGGTCTAATCGAGAAAATCGGTATAAAAAATCTGAAAAAATTTATACGTATATTTTTAGGGTTGCTGAGTTTAAATTCAATATTACTTTTACCGTTTTTTAAAGCAATCTTGCTTTATAACGCAAATGTCTGCGCTACTTTACCGGTTGCCCATTCCGTTATACTAAACCATAACTTTGAGTTGCTGTTGCAAAAATTGAAATATGAGAGTCATATGTGGCAAATTTGCGGAGACTTAAAAATATTTACAATTTTGTTAGGACAACAATCGGGATTCACTTCATATTCGTGCTTCATTTGTGAATGTAATAGTCGGGCTAGGGATGACCATTATATTAAAGAAAGTTGGCCATTGAGAAAAAAATTTATTCCAGGCGAAAAAAATATCATTTGTTCGAATCTAATACCAACGGATAAGGTTCTCCTACCACCATTACATATTAAACTTGGGGTAGCAAAGCAATTTTGTTAAAGCAATGAGCCGAAATGAAAGTGCTGCCTTCATGTAGATTTTTGAAATTTTTCCTAAACTCTCTGAAGCCAAAATAAAAGAGGGCGTCTTTACTGGGCCAGATATACGGAAACTTCTGAAAAATGAAGAATTTGAAAGGCGAATAAATGAGAAAGCAGCTTGGAGAAGTTTTAGGGAAGTCACGAAAAAGTTTTTAGGCAATAATAAAGGCCCCGACTACAAAAATATTGTTGCAACAATGGTAAAGTATTTCCAAAAATTAGGATGTTTAATGAACCTTAACTCCACTTTCTTGATTCTCATCTTGACTTCTTTCTAGAAAATCTAGGGGCATTCAGTGACGAACAAGGTGAAAGAATGCATCAGGACCTGAGTGACTTTGA
>NW_019422404.1:2804-4049 GCF_000390285.2 Anoplophora glabripennis | reverse complement strand
GAATATTTAACGAAAAAAGATTGGAATCATCGTCAATTTTTTCAATATGAATTGTATTATCTAATGAATAAATTAAAATTTTCATATTTCAAATATGGTGGATTATGGTGGATATATAGATTGGTGAAATTCTGCACCAAAATGGAATATTGAGTGTAATTATTTATTTATTTGTGGCATTTTTAAGTACTTTTCATATTTAATCGGGTTTTTGCCATCTTGAAAATAATCTAAATGTTAAATTTTAGACATGAATGAAATTTTCGGAAGGTTTACTTTCCATTAAATAGGAAGAATACAACAATGAATGATTACATTAATAATAATACTGTGGAAAACAACTACTCGGCGGACTAATACTCCGAGCAATATAGAATTGTATCGGCAACACAATAGTATACCGCTAAGATCATTCGTCAGTAGAACCATTAGACATATAGCGTTTCGAACTTATTAATACTGAGCAACATCATTAATAGTACAGTCACTGAAACTTTACACCTCCGAATTCATTGAAACTGAACCGATCGACTTGAAATTTGGCAGATAGTTAGAGACGCTTCCACCCTGTTGGGGGTTGACACCCCTTCTTGGGGGTGGACATTTTTTTTCAAAAATAACGCTGGAAATCAATAGAGAATCAAATTTTGAGAAAAAAATAATCGAAGCATTTTTGAGAAATCAATAGTTTTTTAGTTGGAATTTTGAGTGAAAAAAAAAACACTTTTTCAAAGTATTTTTCGCGAATAACTCAAAAACTACGCATTTTATTAAAAAAAAGTGTAATAAACAAAAATGTAGCTTATAAATAAACAAAGAAAATAGTTGTTTAAAAAGTATACGTCCTATACAAAGCGAAATATGGTTAGTGGAGGGGGGAATACTCGAATCGATGTATGTATGTGTCAAATAACGGAAAAAGGATTAATTTTACGTGTGTAACACTCCACACTCCAGGAGTTTTTTGTAGTACTCAAAAAGACCTTCAAAATGAGCACTTATAAAAGCTAATTAGAACAAAATTGAAGGAGTTATCGTCAAAACAGATGGGTTGCTCATATTTTTTAAGGAAAAATGAGCAGTAAACGCTGTACCATTTCCATCAGAATTAAAATTAATCGTAGACCCTTTACAATTAGTTTTTTTTTAGTGTTTTTCATATGATCCTGAAGTTAGACCGGTTTAGAATGCGTATTTTTTTAATAATGTACGGTAAAAGTTGAAAACGTATTTTTCATTATTCAA
>NW_019422404.1:0-1029 GCF_000390285.2 Anoplophora glabripennis | reverse complement strand
CCCCCCCCCCCGTAAAATTACTTTTTAAACACCTTAAAATATTTGCACATCATTATGAAACACCCTGTATACTGTGCGTGTACCAAAATGATAGAACAAAATTCATATTTTTTTTCCAGTTCAGATTTAAAAAAATTGCTGAAACAGGTCAATTAGTAAATAGAAATTATCACTTTTCTGCAATATTTTCTATTTTTTTTAGCCATGTTTGACATTACCGATATTTTTGTTTAATAGGACGCTCTATATTTTATAGTATAAATAGATAACCTTTCCAAAAACGAATTCAGTGATATGAGGTTAAACTTACTTTTTTGTCATAGTTCTCAAAAAAAATGTAAAAAATTGTCTTTTATGTCGGACTGACGACTATTTCAAACAATCATAGTCTCTTCTGTACTTTAAAGAACGTACCTACTCTTTATTAATCTTTTTCTACTTACTTTAAGCTTTTTTTTCTCAAAAAAAAAAACACATCGATAAACACATAAAATTCACCAAAGTATCTTAGGAATAACGTGAATCGTTTTAGTTCCAATTCATTTCAGCGAAAAACAGAGAATTGTTTGAATTATGATTGGATGCGGAGATAAAATTCGTAGTCAACAGTATGTGGCCTATTTCACCATAAGTATCCAGACCAGAGAATTAGTCGAGCTACAATAAGTAAAATATCCAAAAAGTTTGGAGAGGAGAAACCGGAAGTATAAAAGATTTACCTGGATCAGGAAGGCGAAGAACGGTAAGCGAAAATGACCGTCAAAATGTGATACCAACCTCAACTTGTCGAAGACAGGTTCACAGAACTCGGAAGCCTCAAAAGTTGCATCCTTACAAAGTTAACGTCTTACAAGAGCTATGGGCAGATGACACAGACAGAAGGTTACCGTTTTGCGAGGAAAATAGAAATTTATTTGAAAGACCACATAATTTGCACTGACGAAGCAACTTTTTGCTTAAACAGAACCGTGAACAGGCAAAATATTAGGTTCTAGAGCCCAGAAAATCCTCATTGAATGCAAGAAAAAC
>NW_019422403.1:0-4025 GCF_000390285.2 Anoplophora glabripennis | reverse complement strand
AAATCACATGAATCTTCGTCTGTTGTATTCAATTGGACATTTGAGCAAGACTGACTTTGGCAATTACTACACGCTGGAGAACACAGTAACGCTACTCTTCTACAGCCACATTTAGCACTACAACCTTTTTGTAGTTGCAAAAAATAGTGTTTAGGAGTTTTTCTGGAGCAGGTGGGAGTAAAGTTTGAATCGGTTCCAAAGTATTATCTGTTAATTTCCAACACCAGTCTTCTGGGTTCAGTTGATTGCCTAGCCATGTCTAAACTTGATAGTATTCTCAATACAAGTGTTGATTAGCAGAAGCCGATGTTGGAGGAAGATAAGATAGTTGTACTTGTTTCTTGTTTCGTGTGTTTTTTATAAAAGTTTTTACAATAGAGTAGCCAGATGTTATTCAAGGCCATGCGGGTAGAGGGGATTGGCTAAGGGACTGTTTCTTTTGAGTGTATCTTCTCCGAATAGTATAGTTTATACATATAAGAGACACAAATGGGCATTTTTACTTGCATTAAGTGCCTGACTATGTATATACGTGGCATATGTATTATGTATATGTGCATATCATGTAGAACGGGACTCCTTCAACTTTTAGAATCGTTATATCTCATGGACTGTGATTCTAAAAAAAAAGTATAAAGACCATTTTTGTAAATAATTTTAAGGTCTATAATTTTTGTCAGAGCTACTTTTTTGACCTTTGACCCCGAATAACTTTTTTAGCACACATGGGATTGATGGGGACTTTTGACAGTTTATTTCTAATGGTGTACCCAAGGTTTCAACCAAAATTTAGCTCTGTCGGAATTTTTGTTATTTTACCACTATTTTTTGACTAATTTGACCGGACTATTGGGCTGGTTGTAAAGTAGAAGACTTCCTTTATACGCTGAATTTTTTTGTAATGGATTCGACCAAGAAGTGACCAAGTAAATGTTCGTTAAAGACAGCGTGATTCGCGCGGCTGAGCGGTAGCCAGGAGAGGGGAGCGCTGTGACGTCGTAGTGCCCATGCTGGGGCAACAAATGAATAATGGCTCTTAGAAAACAGCTACCGGGATGCTTTTCTTTTAAATCAACTTATTTTTTTCAGCTCTTTCGATTGATGTAAGCGAAAGTCTGTGAAAGTCATCGCCATACCCAGAAAAATACATTTTTATTGACTTTTCACGGTTTCATTTGTAATTTCATTATGCTTTCGATATTTTGACAAGTATGAAGGTCTTTTTACGTATTTAAAAACAAAAGTAAATTATTTCTTGGAAAAAATGATCAGTAGATACTCTATTTGCCGTGCTCAGAAGAGGTCGACGTATAAAATATTGTCTTAAAATTAACTGTTATTGCGTAAATTGTGTCTATAGAATGTTATTGAATGTTACAATATTAACATTACACGTAACTACTGCATTTTATAGTTTTTAAAAGAACTATTACAACCAATTCTACCGTATTTTATTTAATTAATTGTATTGCTAGAGAAAATTTTCTTTTTTAAATTTTTATAAGAATGTTAAAAGTAAAATAGGCATGTAGATCTTCTTCTCGCTATATGTGCTTGTTATGGGTCTTCTTGAGATGTTGTCTTCGTCTGTAAGAAAGATTTCTGCTAAAACTCAGGATTTTGCCCAATGTTTTCCAGAATTAAATGAAAGCAAGAATAGCTGTATAGGAAGAAGTTAGTAGTTGTTCTTTTAAGATGGATTCTTTTAACTGGAAGTCAAAAAGTGACACAGACAGCGCAATTTACTCCACCAAGTTCTGGAAATATTAAGAAAATACAATTTTTCATGAAATTCTATACCTGGTACCTTTGTAAGCAGGCATTTTGAAACAAACATTTATTTGACCAAATACCCAACAAGTAAAGACGTATAAAATATATAACAAGTAAAGGGGAAAAAATTAACAACGAATTTGATCAAGTAAGCTTTATTAGAGCTGAATATATTAGGGACCGAGTCAAAATATCCTAGAATATTGTCTCCCTACTCCATCCGCAAGCTAACGATAGAAAATTTATAGAACAATAATAAACCTGATTAATATTAACTAACTTTGGCGCTGGGGAGGTCTAATTAGAGATATATGATATTAAACTTCCATTCCATTCGACCCCCACGCCTTGCCTACACAGGAAGCCGCGCGCCCAAATTATCTGCGACAAGATTTTCCGTTCGAAAATCGTCAGACTGCGTAGAAAATATAAATAAGGCAAAGGTTTGTCTTCTGAGGTGATGGAATGAAAAAAATGTTCGTAACACATTAAGCGTGTAGGTGTAGGTATATCAAATTTAAATATACAAATTTCTGTACGTGTTTCTATAGTTACAGCGACATTTATAATTGAGAAATGCAAATCGATTTTGGTAGATGGAGTGTACTTTCTTTGCTCGTCGACTCCACCGAAGATGTTTTTCCAGAATTTATTTTCTAAATATACAAGGTGAACATTTGAATGTGGGTCATATTTATGTAGAGGCTACCTTTGATCTTTGGAANAAACAAAAAAAAAAATAAATGCGTGAGCAAGGGCGGCGGAGGGTTGATTTGAGGGGTTGAAAAGTTGTGAAAACTTGTATCATTGGGATTTCTGGCGAAAGTTGATGTCAAACAAAAAAGTATCCAATACAAAAGTTGTAGATCATGCAAAAATCTACAACTTTTGTAGAAGTCACTTTTTAAGGTAACCTTAAAATTTCCGAGAAAAATGCGAAAAAAAGGTTTTTCTTCTTATTTTTCGTTTTTTATTTCTCATTTCCGCAAAATTAATTTAATTTTGACGAAACTTGGTGAAAGTATACCTTTCTGTGTCTTAAATAACCACAAATTTTTTTGGATAAAAAAATCAAGAAGTTTTCGAGATATTAATTTTTTCCGGTTTGAAACACTTTTTTTTCAAAGAAAAATTCTATTTTGAAAAATCATTCTGCAGAGTTCTGCCTGTGATCACTTTTTTTGTTTTGGCTTATACTTTTTGGTGAAATAAAAAAATCTGTAATCACAGTTCAAAAACATGCCCAAAAATGCAAAAAAATAAAAAATGACTTGCAACAATGAATTTTTCAGACATTGTTAATAATTTGTTTAAATTTAAAATAAAGTTCAAAAACTTGTTTTTTTATGGAGCACCCTGTATATATTTACATATTTTAAAAGAAAAAATTATTATGAACAAAAAAATATTAGTACGTAACTATCTTCAATTGAAAAATAAATGAGAAATAGGCATCTAAAGTTTTTCACACTTTTTTCAATGAAATTCATGTCAGTAACGTCAAAAATGTAAATAATAACAACAAAATGAAAGTGCTGTGACAACAATAAAATCAAATTGTAACAACAACTGTCAGTGAAAACAACTGTCAAGTTAATAATTTGTTGAATACTTGTTGTATCCACTAGTCCGTGTAACATATTTCTGTTTCATTAGTAATATTTCGGTATTATTACATAGCTTATAGCATGCCGTTTAGTTATTTAGACAAATGTGAAACACTGGAGTCATACCTTATTTGCAGAAAAAATTCTGTACGATCACTACAATATTACCGACATGCATTTCCGGATTGTTAGGCACCAAGTAGACAATATTTTTTAGAATTATACAGATATTTTAAAAATACTCATAATGAAGCTACATTTAAGAAAACAAGCTTTTGTAATAGACAAAGAAACAGAAATCAATGTGTTAGCTTATTATGAAATGTTTCCAGATAAATCTATCAGATATTACCATATAATTAGATGTCAAGTATAGTCCACAAGATTTTAAAGAAGTACAAATATCATCCCTTTAAAAAGGTTAGGGTACATACCCTCGTAGTTGGAGAAGCAGCAAGAAGATTGTTTTTTTTTTGCAATTGGTTATTAAATTTTTTTAATCAGCGTCCAAATAACTACAAGTTCATTTTGTAGTCCGATGAATTTAATTTTTCAAATTCTGGAATGTGCAACAATCAACATTATTGTCAAGAAAATCCTATAACAGGGGATCCACGTAATCCACAGAACCACTTTAGTTTAAAT
>NW_019422402.1:3651-4108 GCF_000390285.2 Anoplophora glabripennis | reverse complement strand
TATTCATCACATGAGCGTTAATGACGTGGAGACATTGGCATGTTGATTGCGAATATTCTAACGTCAAAACCAATAAACCTTGGAGTTTTTTTATTTACCAGAAAGCCTCTCGACTTGAAAGATATTGCTGATACACTGAAAGAAATGCGTTTTATTCTTTATTAGAATTCTATATACCATTATAAGACCATTGTCATGTGACATATGTGACAGTTAAACAGGTGAATATTGAATATAAAACGCGTATTGCTAGCACAGTTGTATAGTGACTATAAACCTTATTCCTTATTAAATTATTGTATAACTAGTATACAACGTTTTTTATACCCTTTACGAAATAATAGCAATAACTGTTATTAAAGTGTTCCATATCGTTATTAGAACATCTAGTACTGGTTATAAGTTTTATAATAATAAATGTATTAAACTGTTGTATACTCTGTATGAGTTAAAAACA
>NW_019422402.1:0-1900 GCF_000390285.2 Anoplophora glabripennis | reverse complement strand
TTTTTTTTAATAAAAGTTGTATATTGGTTATAAAAGTTTTAATATGCGCTATACACATTATTC
Organism: Anoplophora glabripennis; assembly: GCF_000390285.2. Classification (NCBI taxonomy): domain Eukaryota; kingdom Metazoa; phylum Arthropoda; class Insecta; order Coleoptera; family Cerambycidae; genus Anoplophora; species Anoplophora glabripennis. The sequence goes on along the minus strand of NW_019422402.1, from coordinate 1,837 downwards.
TAGATAAACAGTTTAATAAGCCCATTTCTTTCAGTGTACTTATGGAAAATATGTCATCCTTTTTAGATTACACATTATCAATTGTTTCTTAGTAGCTTTATTGGAATGTGTTCTATTCATCCGAAAAGTGTTAGTACTTTTGGAAACATATGTATTAAATGAAATGGCTATGCTATGTTCTATTGCACAATCCACAGGACCATAAGGGTCATAGTTATAGACGGTCATTTTCAACCAGGCAGGAGTTTTTTAAAAGACGAAGAGGTGTGTGGGTGAAGTCACTGACGGTGACATAACCTTATATAGAAAAATCAATTCAAAAGAACATTGCCAAATCCAACTTTGTGTAGAGAGCGATCTCAAGGAATGCCATTGCCGATATTTACTATATCGAAGAGTTATGAGTTGCCTAGAATTCTTACTGAAAATTGTGTTAATTATTATTGTACAATTGTTAAATTGCTAAAAATTAACAATAAATATAATTCTGATTGATGGACAGTTTAACCAAAACCATACAATAAAAGAAAATATTGCACAACACTTCCTGACAAAATTCAATTTTTTGCTGGAAATTATGTATAACAGCCATTTTCAACAGAATTGTTTTTTAATTACCCTTAACTCCAACTTTCCAGTTCGGAGTGACTTTTGCTTAGAACCACCCTGTACATAGAGGAAAACGAAGGGTGCAATTAATCCGACGACTAACTACGTATTTAATTTATTAATAATGAAGCAGGAAATATCAAACTTTGCTTAAAAGGAAAAACTGCGACAGACTTAATTAGTGTCATTATGTCACACTTGGGAATCTCATTAAATTTTATCTTTTCCTTTAATATTCACTTTCCTAGTCTCGTAGACGGTCTTTGTAATTTATTGCTCTCAGAAGCAACATATGCGTCCCGATGCTAATGCAGGCTGGCCGCAAAAACACGCGCCACAATTAAACTTTGGTTTATGGTTTTTAATCCGCCGTCGTTCCAACGTCCCGCTAATTTTCTAAGGATTTAACTTGCGGCGATTTCCCGAAAACAAATTAAAATTAATTGGCTGATTAGTAGGGAAATGAAAACATGATAATACATTCTACTTTAAGCTCCTTCTACAAATCGGAAATAATTGAATCGGTACAGGTTGTACTGCAACGTATTTTTAGGTAACTACTCTGCGGACTAATGCTTGGGCCTGTATTGCAATATCTGGTAAATAGTTAGCATCTGGTAAATAGCTAGGATCTGGTAAATAGCTAGGATTAGCCAAACCCACCAGACATATACCAGATTTGAACTTAATAGTTCTCAACAGTGTCTGAACTACAAATATGAACTGAGTTTAGATGAAGAATAATAATGCTATAGTAAGTAACTGCTTACATCACGCTGTCGCCACCATTCTTAGATAGCGTTGTTATTATTATTACATCTCACCTATACTCACTCCATGTCTGTAGTTAAGACACTAATCAAAGCTGAAGCAATTGTTGGTTGACTAGCCTATACACACTGACGAGAACTAATACTAATAAGGGTTTTTCTCAAAAACACTGTATTTCCAGCAACTTCAACAACTCTCTGTATATCAAATGAAATTTTACATTATAAGACACGATATACATATTAAAAAATCTAACTTCCAAAAGGTAAGTCATAAGATGTCACTGGGTAGAGCCGTAGCTAGTGACTTCGAATAAGTGCTCAAAGCTAACTACATCAGAGCATTTAACTTCTTCAAAGGACCAATCAATATCATCAAATCACCCAAAAATTACTTATCAGGTTAAAAGAAAATGAACCTTTTAACTTAAGTATTTATAAATTAGTTTTATTTAAAC
>NW_019422401.1:0-3772 GCF_000390285.2 Anoplophora glabripennis | reverse complement strand
AAAGCATGTGTAAAATCTCCAGTGGAATCACCGCACTATTTTTACCTTTTTCTTTCGTACAAGAAACGGTAAAAATTGCATTTGAGTAGAGCTGTAGTGTTTCCATTTTACATGTTCAACATTATACGAAGAAAAAATGCCTTATTAAAGAGAATATTTTCACAATATACAGGGTGTTCCAGAATATGTGGGTAATCTCTCGGATTTATACAGGGGACGTTAAAATAACATGATAACAGGCCACTAAAGGACGCCCCTGAAAATTATTTTTTTTAATAACTTTTACAATACTTTGTGTAATTTATTCTCAGCAACATTCTCTCGGACTGAATTTATTTCCTATGCTTAAGCAACTAAATTTCTTATCAGAAGAACGGTCTCCCATTCAGATTATCGTTAAAACAATACACTATACGATTTTCAACAAGTAGATATACTTTTTTTATAGTCCAAGCGGTATCTGTTTCGGGTTGGGTAAAACGCATATGATCGGAGATTTTTGCTTTAACGGCTTCTAAATAACANTTTAAAGTAACTCTTTATCGGCATGTCAAAAGTCCAATAATTAATAATAAAAAGGTAGTTGAAAATTAGATAATTGAATTTTTTAAGTTGCGGGACATCGATTTAAAAAAAAATCATCGAAATTGGTCCATTAGAAGCTGAGATAAGTAAAATTTTTCCGAGCGTCGCAGTTTTGAACTCGAGAATTCAGATCGAAATAGCTGTGTGTTTGCCCCCCCCTCCACTGATGCCTTATTGATTTCATGCGGTCTTGAATATCTTTAAGTGACATTTTAAATGGGACGCCCGTGATTGCAAATTTTGAAAATTTATATCTGGAAAGTACTCGGAATGACAAACCTATTAGTTCAAAAAACAGCCCTTATACCCTTATAGTTTTGCTGTAAATAAGGGTTAACTTTAACGAGCTATAACTCCGAAAATAATGGGCGGATCATCAGGTTTTTTTTTAAATACTCGTCTTTCCGAGTACTTTCAAACCATATTTTAAAATTAAAAAAAATAAAAAAACATTAAATTATTGCAATTGTTTATAAGCGTGAAAATTGCGAAAATGTTTAAACAATCACCACGGCTCACCTAATCGTCCGATTTGAATTTTTCAAAAAGCATTTTAAAGCTTGAGAGCTCTTCTTTTTGTGGTGAAATTTTCAAGTATTCAAAGGCTTTAGATTTTTAGAAATTTGATTTTGAAAATTTTTTAATTTAAAAAAAATAAAAAAATTAAACAATTATTATGTAAAAACTATCGAACCGAATTGGATGAAATTTGGTGTGATGATTCTATGCACTAAGAAGTTTAATTGGGAAAAGTATGAAGATCCTAGGTATTATTCAAGTGTCTGAAAAAAATTGACAAATAAACTAGCATTTTTTGCAATTTTTTAAATGATTTTTCCGATTTTTGCAATAACAATAATTATTTTTTCGAATTGCAACTAACTCTATCTTGATCAAAATTTAATTACAAAACTTTTTTTCCTCTTCCATTTTTGTCTAAAATGAATAGTTGCTAAGTTGTCGACGAGAAATCCAAGAAAAAAATGATTTTTTTTGCTATTTTTTTATACGTTTTTGCAATAACAATTAAGCCCGCGTTTTTTTTCTATTTGCATAGAAAACTTATCATTTCTGATGTTATTTAGAAGCCATTAAAGCAAAAATCTCCGATCATATGCGTTTTACCCAAGTATGCACTTTTTAAAACAGATGCCGCCTGGACTATTATGTAGAATTATCCACAGGATTTAAAAATGAATCCCAAATGATTATTAGGTCATTGACGTAGAAATTGGGATAAAAGATCCCACTCCACTACCCATTCCTACACCACTGGCCTAAAAAAATTTGTAAATTGGACAGCAAATTATGCACATGTGTAAGTGCTAACACCACACCATATTTGAATCAATTTGTTATAAGCACACCAAAGATCTCATAAATAATATGATTTTGAAAACCGACCGATACGGCCCTGTACTGTGAAAATGATGAGATTTAAACGCTTGCTTTATAAGGCAATTCTGAATTATTTATTGAGTTCTATTTGTGGTTAAAGTTTGATTCACCCGAACTAAAACACCCTGTAGTCAAAAGTGCTTTCAGAGTAACAATATAATCGATACAATCGTGCTCAAGACTAAGGCCAGATGCCAAAGGAGAGGTATAATAGATCCCACCCGCCTCGATGGTTATCGATGTTATGGAAATTACGGGAAATTTATTGATTTAAATGATAAGCCGCGACGATGGCATACAAATCGCCCAATTAGGAAAGGGTCAATTACGGCCTTGTAAAGTTAATAAGTCAGTGGTAAATACGGGCGAATTTATCACAGGCATTTACACGGGTCATTAGGGGGTATAATGGATGGTAGGCTGGTGGTTGGTAAGAAGCGGTAGTAAATAGGAAACGCATGTGTTGGATTAGAGATGTTAGTGACGATAATTTGACGTTTAATCGTTGGACAGCGCTGCATGCATATTTTGAGGTTAAAACTAGTAGCAGCGTTTCATTTAACTGATCTCGTTTACTCCGAAGTGACTATAGACTTGTAGATCTGTGAACTGAAAACAGGTTAGTAGACTTGGCGGCTTGTGACATTGTGAATAGGTGAGGCACGTGGCTGTTTTACTAGGTGGACAAATAAATTTTTAAACTTTCAAGGTCCGACGAATGAATCTAGAAATTTTTAGATGCATTTACAATATTATCGAAAAACTGATGTTCTCGAAAAGGATTTTCATTCTGATTTTAGAAGGAATCGAAATATTTGCGCAATTATTTGGTTATTTTATTAATCTGCTCTCAAATAATAAATAGGAATAAATTCCTGAGGTATTATTCCTTGACTCATTGATAATTTTTTATTGTGGAGGTTTTCCCTATAGCCCTACTATAACCATAAATTCAAACAAAAATTTAGTGTTTTTAATGTTTTTTAGTTATAATTTTAAAAATCAAAAAACAGTATCATATATTTACCTAATAATTAAAAAAAAATTGTTCCTACTTTGTTTAAGAATATTAAAAAATATGAGAAAACATAGAACCAAATTTTCATAGCCAACTTATCTATTTACAAATAAAACTACGCCACCAGCTTTTCGTTTGCCGGTACTTTTAACAAAATATTTTAAAAACTAACTTTTTATAAAACAGGTCTATTTGGCGGTTTTTTAGATTTGAATATTTATTTATAATGTCCATAAATTTGGGGATCGGCACTAAGACTTTGCAATAGTTCGTTTTCTATTGCCATCACTGTATAAGTTGTTTAAGTCCTCTTGTCATCGCCTTTCTTAATTAAGACTTAATGCGCTTAAGACACGAAAAGCTTCTTTCTACCGAGACACTTGTTCCAGGAATTGTTGAAACTAGACAAAGCTATTTGTATCTTTCCGAAAATACCATTTTAAATTCCTTATATAATATTTCTTCCGTTTTTTGAACTTCTAAATTACGAAATTATTCATCTCTGTACAAAATATTAAGTTCGTTTTTCAACCTATCTATTTCAAAAACGTTTGGATACATTTGTAATAAACATTCAAACGATTTTTCGGAAAATTTGTTTGCATATTCGGAAAATTTTGAGGGGTCTACTAAAGCAAGAAAATTTAAATCAGTTCAGTTAAGTTCCCAGAATGAGTACCTAATTGAAGGGAAATTTAAACTATAATTTTGTAGTATTATGTTTAACATAATACATTCGTATTCATTTGTTGATTGTGAACGTTGTTAAAA
>NW_019422400.1:0-4031 GCF_000390285.2 Anoplophora glabripennis | reverse complement strand
TCAGTAAAACATTATTTGAATTAAATTTTATAATTCTTTTGAAAGTAAATATTATACAGGCTATTACGAATTCGCTTCTCACTACAGGGATCTCGGAAACCCTAAGAGATACGAAGTAGCTTAAATGGGGGCAAAGGTGTATAATCAGGGGACCAACATTATGCATGTAAAAAGTTAATGCTAACATGATTAGTTTTCGAAATATTAAAAAAAAAACAAATTTTGGAAATCCGTGTTTGTTTCATATCAGTCTTGCTTGAGGTGTGATATTAAGAAAAACACTTTCTCATGGCAACTTTCTGCCCTCTATCGAATGGCATAATCAATTTTTATTTGTGACGTTGGTCTCTCCAGGACCATCATCAGCTTCGTTTTTTTAAATACGACCCTGGAAAATTTATTACATTTTTTGCAAGCTTTCATGACCTCCAATACTGTACTGTCTCAGCCCCAACCAGATTCAGACCTTTTGTCTCGAAAAAATCATCTTCGGTGTATTCGTTCCAAATTTATCTAAATCTTTTATTTAGATTTCTATATTTTTTGAATTATCGTACACTCTATGTGTCATTAGACCGTGTAAAATCCACCTAGTTATTTAAATTATTACCATCACACGTTATCTGGTTAGGGTTGATGCAGTACAGTATTGGGGGTTCATCAAGACTTGCAAAAATGTAATAAAATTTCCAGGGTTATATTTAAAAAAATGAAATTGAAGATGGTCCATTCGATACCATTCGATAGAGGGCAAAATATTGCAATGAGAAAATGTTCTTCTTTTTTCAGTATCACTTCAAACAAGGCTGAAATTAAACAAACACGGATTTTCAAAATTTCGATTTTTTTCAAATACATACTTCGAAAACTAATCATTTTTAGAGGCATAATGTAGCTCCCCTTATTATGCAACTTTACCCCCATTTAAGCTACTTCGTATCTTTTACCGTTTTCGAGATTCCTATAGTGAGAAGCTAATTTGTAACAGCCTGTATATGGACTTACTTCCACAGTTTGTATCAAAATTGTTGCCTTTTCAAGTACTTAAACTTTTCTTTTCTTACACTATTTAATTTTATTCGCAAAATGTAAACACAAACTTATTGTTCTATTTTATTTGTTCTCAAAAATTGATTTAGAGAAACTGCTAAATTTAAATTTTAGAACTAATGACTTCGAAACATTTAAATAAATAACAAGGTTTATTACATTTTAAAAGGGTTCAGACAATTTCTGCGGTGGATGGTGTAATGAAGTTACGCATTTCATAAAAAGGGCTGACATATTCAAGGAAGAGGAAGTAAAGTCGAGGGAATATTTAATGTTCTTGTCAAGCTTCTCGACATTTGTGAAATATCTAATAACAGTGGAAGGTTGTGTTATGAATTTGAATAACATACATTTTCTAGACATTATAATTTTTTATAGGCCGTTTTGTTTTAAAATATTGAAATATAATACTAAATAAAACAACGGCTTTCAGTTTTTATTTTTTAATAAATATTCATAAATAATAATAACTGGTTTGTTTGACGATAAGTATTTAAAGAAAATACCTACATATTATATAGGTAGATATTAAAAAACATATCATTCCCTTCAGATAAACACGTTTTGATATGTAAAAATATACAGCGCTTCCGTAGCGTAACGCATAAATTCGATAAACTTGTCAGGTATCCATATTTTTTTAAATATTGTAATATTTGATTTTTATTTTTAATTTTTTATATAGAGTAACCGAAAAATGTGGTGATTTTTTAATATACCTACTTTATGAAAGATCATTTTTGGTCTGTTACAAAAACATATTTGAACTGACAATCAATGATATATGGAAGTTTATACTACACACTTGTATAGCGGTGCAAATCCAGTGTTAGGTAAGTGTATTAAGCCAGATCTTCCCAACTAACAGAGACTGGCGAATTTGGTGAATGAGTAATGTCCATTTTTTTTTCAAATTTAAGATATGTTATTTTTAACTCTATAATTATCAACTACAACCTAAAAGAAAACATTTGAGCACTATTCTCCGTGGCACATGGGTTGTCAGCGGAACATCTAACTTTCCAATTTTGGGCCGTATAAATTAATTAAATAGAAATTGACGGCATTTCGACCCAAAACAGATATTAGAAAAATAAAACATAAAAACCTTAATGCCGCACAAAATAACAGTTCTGGAAAGAATAAAAAATTCATTTTCTAAATATTTTCATTAATATAAAAATTATAGAAAACTCAAAAACTACTGGACGGATTTCGATAATTCTTTCACCATTAGAATGCTACATTATCCCGGAGTAACATAGGCTATATTTTTTATATCCCAAAATGTTTAAAATAAATTTCCACCCGTGCCAAGCCGGGACGGGCCGCTAGTTTTAAATAANATCTTTTTCAATGAAAAAAATTTATAATAATTACCAAAAAATTAAATTGATATTTGAAAGAAGTATTAATAACGTTTATATTTTTCTTTTTTACAAAAAAAAAATATATTTTTAGAAAATTATTTTATAAAATAGACTACTAAAATAATGAATTGGAAAGTTAATTAAATGTTGTTGATCTTTGTTTTATTTTGTTTTTGTTGATCTTAATACATACGGAAACTTAATCTTCGTCCTCATCCTCCTCATCTCCACTTTCGAGTTCGCTTAAAATAAATTATTTTTCAAAGAAAATTATGATAAAAATTATTATTGATTTTGCAATTTTATGTTATTTGTTGTATTGGATTCAAAATATATACGGCATAATTGAAAAATAAAAAATAAATTTTGGCAAAACAAAAATTGAATTGTAGATGTGCGTACACATATTAAAAACTTTTGCATAGAAAAAAAAATGCAGTTACATGCAAACGTTTTGTTGGAACTTTGGGGCCTTTTTTCCCTTTAGTGCCACGATATTTATACGGCAATATTTTCCAAAAAGGGCACAAATGCCGTACAGGAACTTTTCACTAAAATATGTCCCAAAAATAATTTGGTTAATAGGAAAAAATAACTAATAGTGATTCCACTGGGTGATAGTAATGTGATTTTAAAATTGGTAATCGCATTGGAAACTTGGTAATACACAAATTAACGTTTTATTATTTATTTATAGTCGCCTCCTTTTCACTTGTGCCTCGTTTTGCTGACAGTCATTTGACAGTAGTAGAAGTCTTTTTCCTAGAATCACAAAATAATGCATGCTTTGTGTATACAGAGCATCCCAAAAGTAACGCAAAAAATTCGTAATTTATTTCGTGTTGCATTTTTACAAAAACTAAAACACGTCAATTAGAGTATATAGAATTGTCGTTTCGTCACGTTGCTTAAACCTTTTTTGAGCTATGTTTCATAAACCTATGACGCCATCGGCCCATCGACACTTTTTTTAAATAGCACTACCTAATTTTTTAAGCATAATAGGATAGCCCTTTTGAAGGGAAATACAGTGATATAGGGTTTTTCCTATTTTACTGTGACAGGTGCGAAATACACATAGATAATGATGTTCCTGCAGATAGTAATAGGTATTTGGTTTCAACAGGATGGGGCCTCTTGTATGCGGAGTGCAAATGGCTCCATCTGTCGTGCAGACTCCCAACTGTGCCATTCAAATGGCCACAGTAGGAAGCAACCTGCTATATTGCCAGGTACTTTGTTGCACGACTGCCGCCCACAGAGGGTGAAACACAATGTTGCCAGTGTTGCGAGAAACAACTACTCCGCGGGCTATATGCCCCGACCGGCATTGAATTATACTCGCAACACCTAGTGCAACAAAAAAAAGGATAGGGTCTCACCTCATTTCGGGATTGCTGTAACAAATTACTTGCATGAAATTTTTCCAAATAGGTGAATAGGTCGAAGAGGACCCATTGAGTGGCCACCACATTCACCCGATTTAACCCCCTAGATTATTTCTTGTGGCGAGAGCTTAAAAGTGCGTATAAAAGAAGAAATTGATCAGCCACCAGGGGCAATTCAAAATACCACGGATGAATTCGAACCTTGACTCGCCTATTGCCTAAC
>NW_019422399.1:0-4025 GCF_000390285.2 Anoplophora glabripennis | reverse complement strand
CATGAGCAGGAACCAGAAGAACTTTTCTTGGAGCATGCGCATTGAATACACAAGATCATAGAGTTATACTTATAACATTTATATTTTGTGTTTATTTATATTTTAGTGTGAGTGATTTAGATGATGATTTTCTGGCTTCCATATTCTGAAGCACTCAATTAACTTGACAGACGGCAGACGTGATAGTTCATAAACTGTTCCAACACGATTTCCAGGTTCATAATCAGTACTTATCGAGTGCATGCGTACACTACATACTTCACTACTGATACAGAACCAATTCTGAATTCCTTCTTGGAACGAACCTAATATTTTTAATTCACTGTATTCAGAATTACTATCTAGCTCAATAGTTGGGTTCTTAATAGACAGTGTAGCCTACATCTGTCCAATACATGTAAATCTAATTTACAGCTAGCTTTAACATAAGAAAATGCTATAAGTTTTGAATTTTCGATGTAAATAGAATTTTGCAAATTGAAATATGCTCATAAGGTAAAATGAATAAAATGAATAAATATTCATCTAAATATTTTACAGTAGCACAAGATATTATTATTTTCTAGTGACTATAATAATATTAATTTGCACAAAGTTTGATACTTCTCTCTCCTTTAATATCGCGAGCATGATTTCGCAATTTATTAAATCAACGACAGAAAAAATCTTTATAAACAGCCTGAAATAGATTCTGAGTAAACAGGATGGGTAGAGCATATCGCTGCCAATTTCAGGTATACTAGAGCAGCAAATTAAATTCCAGTGTTAAATTTGCAATTACGGCTTGATGCCGCTTAGCATGTCAAAAGCAAAATATAGTTACTATATGTATGCCAAGAAACAATGTCTTCAACACTCCGGCATAAACGACCTATGTTAAATAACCCATGGTACAACAAAAACACGAGTTTAATTAAAGCAGACCTATGTAGCCTTTTCCGGGGGGTTTATGAATGTTAAACTAAGTAGCGTNAATAAAAATAATAAGAAAAGAGTATATATAACCATATTACGTTTAATATAATACATAATTGGGCAGTATAATAGGTCTTATTAACATTATCTCCCAATACAGACATTTAAATTTAAGTCATATTGATGTATGGCTCTAGCAGCATGAGGATTTTGGTTAGATCAAACGTTTGTAACTGAAAATTCCGTCCCTCGTAAATCCTGTCTCTTCCCTGAAAAGAAAGGAAGGTGGTAAGTTCTCAAAACCCATTTATAAAATATTTATATAGCATCACCGTTTACTGGATATTGGTGTATGTTTGATGTGATAGGGATACAGTAGCTGTCCCCTAAGGGTTCTCCAACCAAGATGGTGACAGGTGGCTAATAACTAGATTGAACACATTCTACTTCTAGTCCCACTTCTTAAATAAACTGCTTTTGTACCTCAGGTGTGGAATCAGTCTAGATCTACTACAATTGATAAGGTTTTTACCAAATTTTCCACTGCTCCGGAGTCACTGATAAATTCTTACAGTAGAAAAAACTGGATAATAGGATAAGCCTCAGCATACAGATGAAGAGTTTCACCATTCATGTGCTGTCATTTCTGCATTGATGTACAGTGGCACTATTTATGTATTTTAAATAATTTTCCAACGCAAGCAAGCAAAGATCAAATGTCAGCTAACCTCTAAATATGAATAATGAATTTATTTGAACAAAAAAAAAAAGCATTTTTTATTGACAAAAAAATAACACACAACAAATTAAACTTTATGTTGTCAAGTATGTGTGTTATCAAAGTTAAAAGTTTTATATTTAATCACATTTTGCAATTTTCTTTAGAATACCCCCTTCCTTCGGAAATTGCTACTATTTTTTTCGAAAATTTCGGTTAAGTAGAAATACTGCCCAAAAAAATCCCCTCCCTTAAATTATTGTATTTATCGCCATGTTCAAATCGAGCAGACTTATTAAGTTAATACCCTGAACCAAATTTGAATTGATTTGGTCTGTCCATTGGAAAGATATAAATAAAAAGGGATTTTTTACTAAAACTTAAGCACTATTTTAACTTTTTTCTTATTTTTTGAAATAATATTTGCTATTATAATTATTTTCACTTTTCTAACATCTTGCAAGTTTTTTGAAAACTTTATACAATATAAAATAAGATTGCAGAATACAGTACTAAATTTCTTTATCGGAAAAAACATATTTTTATATAATACAGCTGAAATAATTTGACCTAAAAACATCCCCCAAAATATTCGTCCAACTTTACTTAAAATTTCTCAAGATTTTCTCCGAGTACACTACAGTTTGCATCTCGGTGATAACTTAATAATTACATCAAGTATTGCGAAAGTTTAAAACACAATGTATAATTTGATTTTCAGCATGTACAGGGTAATTCACTATATTTTGACCCCCCCTTTTAACTTTTTTGTTTTAAGAGTTATAAAAAAATGTAAAATATAAAAGTTGCAGGAGTTTTTATGAATTTTTCGAAAATTATAGTAGAAAAACAAATGAATTCCAACAAAATGGCCGCGGATGTTAACTTTGTCAAGTTAAACGGAACACCCTGTATATTTTTACATATTTGAATAGAACATTCCCTGTAGAGCATAGCCATATAGGGTTTGTTGGGTCCATCTCTAACAATAAGCGAGATACTATTAAAAAACGAAAAGAAGGTTTTTTATTAAGAAAATAAGACATCTTGTAATTTTTAAACCTTTTTCAGGCATTTCTGCCTTTTTCCAATTACGTAAGGATTTACAGATTTAGTTATAATATATTTTGACAGATCAGACATTGATATATTGCATAAGTCTCTTTCTTACCGGATATTGGGGTTTTGGGGTTATGGCACTTTGAGATTATGGGGTTAAGGGGTTCAAAGGGTTATGGGGTTATTGGAATTAAGTGGTCAATGGGTAGAGGATTTATTGCGTTTTTGGGCATATTTTTTGAGGTTATGAAAAATCTTGACGTGATGGGATTAAATGGACCCCGAATTTGGATTCAGCGACCCCGAAAACATATGATAGGAGTAATTTTCTCGATATTTTTTATGGAACTGTGTAATCATTACCACGTATAATATAGGTATGTATAATCGAATATCTAATGGATTAGTAACCCTCTAATCGCGGTCTCTAATCTAGTGAATCGGTGTATGCTTTATCTTTATTAATAATTTTGACAACTACTACAAGATTATAATATCATATTACCATCATTATCATATATCATATTAAAACACTTTTAAATAATTTTATATGCAGATTGTCTCAGAAATGTGTGTCAAAAATTTAATAACGCATTTATAGTTTCAAAAGCAACAATTTTTATGTAATTTTTTTTTCGAAAGCTCACCATTTTGTCCTTAATTTTATATTTATTAAAATTATGTCAACAAACTGTCTATGGATTAAATAAATACTTAAGTGACGTATGCGAGTGTTCACTTTCTTAATTTTTTTTACTAACTCTACTTTTCCCTTTTTTGCGAATCTTTCTGTTTATTATTAACTCAACTAAACGTTTCCTCTTATTATTCTCCGGTAACAAAAATTTAAAATTACAAAAAAATATACTCACAGCATAAGAGGTTTTTGAAAAAATTGTTAGATAAAAGTGATTGCATGGTCTTCAATTCGAACATTTACTCTGAAAAATATATGTACATCAAGAAGCCAATTTTTCAATTCGGTCAATGAAAAAAAAGTTCGGTACAATTTTAGGTGTGAGTCATCCCCAATGAGCACCTTGTAGTGCTTCAATTAACTTTAAATCATATTCAAAGAAGACCAGTAATAAACCTAAATCATGTGCCAAATTTAGTTCTACGGTAAAGTGTTGCAGATATTAATTTTTTTCGAAATTTAGGGCCCCACTTTTGGGGCTAATAACTCATCAGGAGTGCAACTTTGTATATAGGTAAGTTTAGTTAAATTACAATATTTTGGACACCCTACATGCACCTGCCCTGTGTCGGTTTTTATGCGGGACACCCTGTATATGTACCTATGTACCTTATCACTGACTAGAGGATTATTATA
>NW_019422398.1:3420-4289 GCF_000390285.2 Anoplophora glabripennis | reverse complement strand
AAAGACCTCCCGTAAATACAGGGGGTGAGGACGACAAAAAATAAGAATTTTTTGTCATATGAACTGTATGTCTATCTCCTCAAGCTTACTTTGAGAAAAGTCACTTATTTTATGGTGTAATATTGTAAGAGTTTAATTGAAAGCCTTTTTTCTCGAAAATCGTCCACATTAGGAAGTTGTAACAAGAGTACATTATTTTTAGAAAATAAAATTGTACAATAGAAATTGGAGCCCGACTGGTAAAAAACCTAACCTTAAAAAAAATATAACTTAACTTGTAATAAGAATGTAGCATAACTAGCGCCTTCTATGAAATATTCAAAAAATAATTAGACTAGCGTATTTGGCACCCTTAAAAACGTCGGACTACCAAATTTCATAAAAATATTTCGCACCATTTGGAAATTTTCATAAAAACGTTATTTAAAAAATTTTATTTTGTCTCTCTGTATCTCGAAAGCAAGAGGAGATAGATATAGAATTCGTAAGACAAAAAATTCTCATTTTTTGTCATACTACCACCCCCTTTATTTACGGGAGGTCTTCTGAAACACCCTGTATATATTTTTCGTTTTATTCTTGTAATTGTAAATCTCTATATACTCAATTTAGCCAAATAAATATCGAGAAAATAATTAAACCATTTCAAAAAAGTATGTATGGTGTAAAAAAATATGTACAAAAGTTTTGAGATTTTCTTTTAGAAAAATAGGAAAATTTTTATAAAGAAAAATAACAAACGCGAATGAAAACTTGAAAGAGAAAAAAGGATTTTTATATCAAGTATAATATTAATTTATTTAGAAATAATGCATTATGCACTAAGATCGTATTAATCGCCTCAAAAATAACTTCATTTGTTTATAACT
>NW_019422398.1:0-675 GCF_000390285.2 Anoplophora glabripennis | reverse complement strand
CGTGAAATTAACAATACCCCGAGCATCTTAGAAAATGTCTTTAATTCTTTGAGGAACAGGTGTGAAAAGTGCTTGGAACAAGGAGGGGGACACTTTCAGCAGCTGCTTTAATTTATTGTTATAACAAGGAGGGGGACACTTTCCGCAGCTCCTTTAATTGTTTGTTATTGTTATCACGATTATTCTTTAAAATAAAGTTATATAGTCATTAACGTTATTGAAACTGACAGCTGCTATACAGCTCGTTGAGAAATGAGGTTAAGTTGGTCGCTATAAACTACTCCCTACGTCCAATGTGTCAGAGCCAACTTCGACCACGTTTTTATTTGAACGCTCGTTATTTGCTTAGCATTTACTATTGATGAAAAAGAATATTCGCAAAAATCATGTCAAAAATGACGATCGCTTTTGGTAACCTAATCGACAAGGAAAAATTATTTATTTTTTTGCTTGTAAACCATTAAGTATACGAAAAAATTGGAATAGTAAAAAAAGTTTGTAAATGAAATGTAGTATTAAAAGCTACTTTTCTTGTTGGAATTGGCTAACGTAGAAAACAGTTGTGAGAGAAATAAAACCAAGGGGTGCTAATTTCTTTCATTCAGACATAAACCAGAAAAAAAAAATACTACCAAAAAATTGTTGTTAAAAACTAGTTGTTAAAGCGTAATAAAA
>NW_019422397.1:0-4030 GCF_000390285.2 Anoplophora glabripennis | reverse complement strand
TGCCTTGACTGATATTATTGAAAATGCTCCAGAGTATGATGAAGATCATTTGATTTTTCAACAGGACGGCGCTCCTCCGCATTATGCGTTAATTGTCCGTCTGTATTTGGACCAACGTTTTCTACGGAATTGGATTGGGAAAAGAGGCAGCATTTAGTGGCCTCCTCGATTACCGGATTTATCACCCCTTGATTTCTTTTTGTGGGGATAATTCTGATACTACTTTTTCCAATAACTATTTTTTATTGTTTATTAGGTTGCTATCGTTACCACACCTAAACCATATTGATTCTTGATTCAAACACGGTTCAACGATTTCAAATTTAAATTAAACTGTTGTATATAACACAACTGTCTTATTTAATTGCAGTTTTCGAAATAATATTGTCTGCTTCTCGAACGCAAAAATACGATTTTGCGTTCTAGATACAAAAATAACTATTTTCAATTAACTTTGAAATATTTTCCAAGGAAGACCTTCCAAGAAGAAAAATACTCTCTCTCTTAAACTAATCTGCTCATAATTTTGATAATCGATGTCTATTGATCTATTGATCGTACAGCGAATGGAAGGTGGGTTTTAGAAACCTGAATCATTCCTGTTCAAGGGTCTTTTGGTATGTTTAATTTTTCTTATATTCAGCATTAAATTGAAAAAGTGCAAAAAATAATTTTTTCTGCTGTTTTGAAGTCTCAAGATTTCAAAACTAGAATCTTCAAGCGTCAAGGTGCTTTTTCTTTCTCGATACGACCATAATTCAAGAAGTTATAGCCTCTCAAAAATCACTAAAAAAATTTGGAAATTTTTAATTTTTTTGCTGAGTGTATTTGATACAACAAACAAGGCTATGGCTTGTTACATTGTATTGCACTATTGTGTTATTTCCCACAGTATTTATTATTAGTTAAAAATATTCCAGGAAGTTCTTACAATTACAAACGGAGACAGTATTTCTGTACGTTGATAGGAGAGCGAATAATTTGCGGAATGATCAGTTGATATAGACTAAACAATTAGTTCTGTCTGTGTCTAATCAGTCAGCACTTTTGGGTATACAGTCATTTGTCGGGTTTAATATATATATGCATTAAAATTAATACATTTATTTTATTTTTAGTCAAAACTCAGTTGATTATTTCGGAGCTGATCTAATCTAATCTAATCTAATAATATGTACACACATACAATTTTTCACAAAAATAGCACCCTATGAATATGCAACAAAGTGTGAAGATGTCGCAGTTGTTTAAATTTTTCGTGTTCCGTTAAAAGGTGATTTGTAAAAAAATTGTTTTAAAGAATTTAACACGTTTTAAATTAAGCTGTTTTTGTGGTTTAGACAACTCTTGTACGGGATGTCTGCTAACTAATTGTTTCCTTCGATAAGAGGCAGACTTATGTAATTCCTGAAACAGTGACGTGTATAATCTAAAATTTCTAAGGGGTATAAGCAAATTGAATTTCATATTAAAAGTAAAAGTGGCTGAAAAACGAGAAATATCGATTTTATTTAGTTAATTTTTAACAAAATTTAGTCGTGAAACAAAAATATTTAATGTTGAACCTTACAAAATATATTGATTTTGACACTCGAATTAGGTTTATATACCAAAATGTTTAAATGTCCCCAATGGAAGTGATCCAGGGGATTTAAATCTGGTCACCTAGGGGGTCACAGTTGGTTAAGTCTATTTTGAAACACCTAACCATTTTAACAAGTGTATTTGATTATCACAATTTCAGTAGCTCCTCGAACAGATCTAAAAGAAACACAACGAAGATATCGAATCATTTTCTATGGCGAATTTTAAAAATAACCATCGTTTTCGCATCGTTAATATCGTTTTTTTGCTTAGGGCCCATCAATTTTTATGACGCGGGCATGAAATTTGACTGTACCGTTTGCATATATTTGCATAACATGAAAACTTACGCCTGTAATGAGGTTCATTTGGTAAATTAAACAGCAAAGGTTACACGACGTGTCAGCGTAGTATTAAAAGCGTTGAAATGTTAAATGTTTTTCTAATTTGCAGTTCGCGTGTACAGCTTTACCATCGGCGCATCCGCCATAATTTCGAATTGGAAAGAGGGTCGATATTTTAGCCAATGTTTTTTCCTTTTTGGTATACACATACACACTTACATGTTAATAACCAGTGCGTTTCTTTATAAATTATATATTTTTATTTTGGCTCTCGTTAGAAAATCAAAAGTTGGCCATGGAACCAAAGAACGATCTAGTGGGCCCAGGAAACGTTTCAACTTTGTCAGTGCAGAGAAATACGTAAAAAAGCAGATTAAATTTCTTGTGATTTTTTAATCTAAGCAGCCTTTATATTTTTATTTCTGATTTTTTTTCCAAAGTACAGCGATATACAGGGTGTCCAGGAAATGCCGAACGATCTTTTGGATATGGGCAGGTCTTACAAAAATAACGTCACACGTTTTTATGAAATATTTTGTTCGAGCTCACCTTTACCTATATACCCCCCCTATATCACCCTATACTTTTTAATTTTTATCGCCGACTTTATACTTTTTTTAAGTGAAAAAGGCGTACTGTTTGTTATTTACAAAATGATATTAACGCGTTTACTGATCAAGATACTACTTATTCTATTTATGTTACACAACAAGAGATGATGCACCAAAATAAATTTGTCATACGAAATTTGTCGAAAATTTACAGAAATAGTGTAAATATTATTTAATCCTTTATTTTCATTGCGTTGTTATGAAATAATGAATATCTATATACAAATTAAATCTGATAGTCTTTTACTTTTAGTATCCTCAGTATTTCTTCAATGTCCCAGTAATATTCCAGTTTATTAGCTGAAATTTTACTTACCATCTTTGTTCCTGTTTGTGCAACAAGATACCGGCAAGCAGCTTAATTATTTGTGTTCATCCCAGTTTCTTTTGAGAATTATTTGTATTTTGCCTAGCAATAGGCAACCAGCAACTATTTACTGTTTCTCAGAAGTTCNTCAACTTTGTCAGTGCAGAGAAATACGTAAAAAAGCAGATTAAATTTCTTGTGATTTTTTAATCTAAGCAGCCTTTATATTTTTATTTCTGATTTTTTTTCCAAAGTACAGCGATATACAGGGTGTCCAGGAAATGCCGAACGATCTTTTGGATATGGGCAGGTCTTACAAAAATAACGTCACACGTTTTTATGAAATATTTTGTTCGAGCTCACCTTTACCTATATACCCCCCCTATATCACCCTATACTTTTTAATTTTTATCGCCGACTTTATACTTTTTTTAAGTGAAAAAGGCGTACTGTTTGTTATTTACAAAATGATATTAACGCGTTTACTGATCAAGATACTACTTATTCTATTTATGTTACACAACAAGAGATGATGCACCAAAATAAATTTGTCATACGAAATTTGTCGAAAATTTACAGAAATAGTGTAAATATTATTTAATCCTTTATTTTCATTGCGTTGTTATGAAATAATGAATATCTATATACAAATTAAATCTGATAGTCTTTTACTTTTAGTATCCTCAGTATTTCTTCAATGTCCCAGTAATATTCCAGTTTATTACCTGAAATTTTACTTATCATCTTTGTTCCTGTTTGTGCAACAAGATACCGGCAAGCAGCTTAATTATTTGTGTTCATTCCAGTTGTTTTTATTGATAATTATTTGTATTTTGTCTAGCAATCGGCAACCAGCAACTATTTACTATTTCTGAGGTTCATGTTCTTGGAAAAAAGGTACAAAACACAAAAAAAATTGCAAGCGTTTTAATTTACTGTGTATTAGAAATACAGGGATATTTTTTTTTCCTTTAAGTTCGAACATTTTTCTATCTCTAGAAACAATGAATTAATTAGATTTTTCTGTTACAGATTTGACAATATTAGACAGAAGCAGATATGTAATGCAAAAGTCAAGCAATGCTATGTTTGAATACACGATTTTGGATTGGAATGTGTTTGTGAGAAAATTTTTATCAGAATCTATGTTTACTTGGGGAGAGGCAGAGTAAGTACATTTAGGA
>NW_019422396.1:3388-4098 GCF_000390285.2 Anoplophora glabripennis | reverse complement strand
CGCGCCTAAAGTATGGAATAAATTCAGTAAAAACGAAACAAATTTTTTTTGGGAAAAATCCTCGAACAGGTCGATTTTTAATTTAAAAAATACATCGATATTTTTTTTAAATAGCAACCCCCTATTTTTCTTCTCGATTGTGAAATATCGTTTCATTGTCGATCCGAAAGTATTAAAATGTTGCCATCTTACATAGGAAAGTTTTCGAGTAAATGACGATTGAATCTTAGAAAACCCAAATCAATAAAAATAAAGCAAACACGTTATTAAATTTAATTTTTCGAAATGCTTGAAGATTTTTATGATCACGTAGGTGTAAATCTTTACAAAGTGTCACTGTCATACCGACTTTCTAAGTACCTATTGTAAGTGATATAAAAATTATTGTTGAATTTAAAGTATTATGACACATTTAATTGTCACACAAAGAATTGAAATTTTCATTCTTATCGAATGCGAGGATAAGAAAAAAACGCAGCAGGAAGTTTGCGATTTATTTAATGAAAAACATCCAAATCGCCGTATCAGCCAAACAACAGTCTGTAAGATATAATCTAAATTTAGAGAAACTGGCAATGTTGTAGATATTCCAAAACCTGGACGTCCAAGCGTTAGTGAAGATCACAAACAGAACATTTTGATAAGTATGGTAAATAATCCTCATAATACTTCACGATTGGTTGCATTAAACAATGAAATTAGTCAGACCA
>NW_019422396.1:0-1756 GCF_000390285.2 Anoplophora glabripennis | reverse complement strand
CCTTCTGTTCCTCCATCTTATGTAAAACTTAACATCAGCGATTTCTAATAGGACCTACAAAATAATAATTTTTAAGATTTAGACAAGATTTACATTTGAAAAAACAAAACAATTACAAGCCATAAAACAGTTAGATACTTACATAATAATTTTCCATTTCACACAACGCGATATGATCATGTATCCCACAAAACATGTGCACATACTGCCCATTTTCATGAAACTAGACGTGTAATAGTCGTAAGTCGATGCACAGCGGACTGTCGGAAATTTTACGATCATAACCGAGAGGTGACGATCACTTAACCATTATAAGACGCGTTTTACACGTTAAAAACGGAAACATATTCGGTATAAGAACGAATAATTCTGTTAATATAACTGTTATATACAAATTCGGATACTGGTCTTTATACAACAAATCTTTCCTACTATATAATTGGAACATAAAGTTTATAACACCTAATAATGTTTAAGTAATTCATTATAACCTTTATTTCATAGATGCATAAGGTGTATTAAGCACCTTGCTATACACATTATTCTAGATAAACAGTTTAATAAGCCCATTTCTTTCAGTGTATATTAGAAATATACTTAATTCTTAAAATAAGTAAATTTCGTTATTATCTTAAGCAGATATATTCACACTTTTAATTACAATTCCTTTTTTATTGTACTTAGAAAATAACAGACAAAAAATATAAATCAAAGACTCCATTGTATGTGAATGCTCCTGTTTTCTAAGCCGATATTTTCTCACACCAATTCGCTCTAATTTAACGTCCGTAATGCAGCATGTAACTCAGTAATTAACTTATATTCTCAAGTAAGTGGCTGAGAATACAAACTCCGCTGTGGATTACGATTTGACTTCGGCATTAGAATATTATACTAACTATATGGTTTATGACCCAGTTTGTACTGTCAGATGTTATTTTACACAGCATACCACTTAGTGTCCTCAATCCGTTAGGATCATCTGAATCTCAAGATATAGAGATAATCCAATCTTCCAGAAGTACGCCTGAAGATGGTGTTAAGCTTCATTAAAAGAGGAGGTAGATTTATATTGTTTTGAATAAAAAATTTTGTGGAATTGTTTACAAGTTTTGTAAATAAAACGGCAATTTCTGACAAAAATCGGGATTTGAAAAACATTCTTTATATATTCTTCCCAGGGAAATACAAGTGATTTATTATACTACTAGGTCTGTTAAAAAAGTAACACAATTTTTTCAATTACGCGCTAATGGAAATATTAAGTGACATGCGGTTGGCAGCATTGTGTTGCCCATTACCTCTTCTGTAACCACATGTTCTTGGATTGTTAATATCTCATTTAGTTTTCGTGATATTGTTATTTGAGTGTAACGTGTTTAAGTGTTAGTGACTATGTTTGAAATGTCCGAATTTCTGGAATAACGATGGAATATAAAATTTTGCATGAAACGGAAACGTTTTAGCTTTTGAAACAAACTACGGAGATGATGCTCTGGGTCATACGCAATGTTACGAATGGTTTTTCGATTTAAAAACGGTCATCAGTCAATTGAAGGTGATTCTCGACCAGGAAGGCCTTCAACTTCAACTGATGACTCCCGCGTTCAGGAAGTCAAAGATTTAGTGCATGCAAATCGCAGATTTACTGTCACAGAAATTGCAGAAGAGGTTAGCATTTCAATTGGGTCATGCCATGAAATTTTTACTGAAAAATTGAACATGCATCGAGCGAAGCACAGAGTTGCAGAAAAAT
>NW_019422395.1:0-4039 GCF_000390285.2 Anoplophora glabripennis | reverse complement strand
TGAATACAGAATTCAAAGTGTACTCGAGTTCAGAATACTTGCATGTGTGTATTCACGTTATACGAATACAATTTGAATACTTATCTCAAAGGTCACATACAAGAATAACTATTGTTGTATCAAGAGGGAAAAACTATATTTCTAAGTTTGAAACAAAGTCGAATATGAATACAGGAAAAATATTTAATACTGAATACACTGTTAAAAATAGAATCCATGATTGCTTGGACTCTGAATTCAATATTCAAAGAATACTTGAATCCAGAATACTTGTGTTCAAGTATTAACATTATACGAATACAGTATCGAGTACTTATCTCAAAAATAGTTTCTTTCATATTCTTGATAAAAATGTTCCAATGAATACTTAATACACAAATATTCAACTACTCGTGAATACATCGTATTCGAGTAATACCCAACTCCAGATATAATCTGAAGAAAACTGTGAAAGGACGATGTTTTCAGTACACTATTCTTTCAGATATAAACCCCCACATCTGTTCGTCTTTATGTTGCTAGTCTCCCGAACCAATTGAATCTACAGGTTGATTTCCTATAGCTTTGTTACAAACTTTGGGAAGATAAAGTAAATATAATTTAGTTTTCTACCCTTGATTTGCAATGAAAAATCTAGATGATACACAAAACGTAAAGAAAAGATTTTACTTGTTGATTTCTTTGACTGCTTATATGCTTCTACGATCCTTCTGTTGCAGAATCTGATATATTTCCCACTAGAACAGCACCCCTTATAGAGCCAAAGTGTTTTAAAGATATTCTCCATAAATTAAAATCATCTCCACGAGCTTATCTACCATTGTAGCGAATATGTTTATCTACTCGCTAAAATGGTTTGTTAAACTACCAACAATGATGTCTATAACAAGCTTACACTAACATCTAAATTAACTCCAACCCACCAAGAAGTTAAAGTTAGAAGAAAAGCGATTATTAAAATATTAAAGAACGACGAAGTTCGAAATAACAGCAAACATTGATTTATTTCCGTGCGGTAGTACGAATGAATGATTAATAAACAGAATCGACGACAGAAATCTCATTAACTCCAAATATCTCTATTTTTTACAAAATATTTATTAGAGCATTTTTTTGTGAAATGGCATCTATAATCCCACTTTCCAAAGATTATTTTGATGTGGATTGTTGAGAGACTTAATTAGTTTTTCTGCTTTTTACAACTTTTATTTTAGGTATTCAATACTGTTCCCAACATAAGTACTCGTATAACGTGAACAAATGAATATAAATGACAAATTCGTTGTTCTTTTTACATATTTTGTTAATACCTAACAAGAGACAAACGTATACACCTCTGATATATAAATATTATTCTACTAAAAAGGATATTCAAATGTTTGTTTTGCCATTCGCCTAATTGTACATAAATACTTGGCTTTTCGTTTTCAACTGCAAAAATAATTTAATTAACTTCGGTATTTGTATTTTTGCCAGGCACCGCTCACATTCCACGGGCCATTTATTTAGGTCCACATTTTAATTTTTTGCCTTGAAATAATTATTTCAACCCACTCTGCTCCATAGTTTTTCATCGCTCGAACAATATACTTAATTTTTCATTTCATCCATCTAGGTGATTTTTTAGCATAAATATTTGTCTGCTTAATATAAAATGTCTTTGTTAGTTCTAACGAAATGTAAGTATTCCCGCAAGTAAAAAAAAATTGTGAGGCAAATAAAGTAAAAATGTGCAGGTTGATTCAAAACGGACAACGTTAGTTTAGTGTGGACAAAATTTAGTAACTGTATGTTATTTTTATTAGTGGTTAATGTTCCATTACAACGGCGCATAATTAAATCGATCACGTATCAAAGGATATGTTATTGATATACGGCGAATGTAGACAAAATGTTGCGGCCGCAGAATGAATGAAGCGAATGTTTTGTCAATTACACTAAACACCCTGAATATGCAAACATTTCAAACTTCTAGCGTTTCTACGATTGAAAACGCTAATCCACTATGTAAGAGCATGCGATAATTTGTCCTGGCTGATCCTGGAAATAAATTGGGCCCGTGTGTAGGACGACCAGTGGTGCCAGATGGGCATACTTGAACATATCTAGATGTAAAGCTGTTTTCTAAAATTCCTAGTATGTTTCATAAATGTACTTTACTATGTAAATTCGAATGGAGGAACGAAGTGAATTATTTTCTAAAAAAAAAAAAGAATAATTGACTGCCTTTCTAAAAAAAGTTATTAAGTTACATTTCAAAAAAAAACAAATTAGGATCTTGATTATTAGATATGTATAAAATTATTGCTGAAAGCAAAGAGGAAATTTTTGTTTTAAATGGAATTATTACCTTTATAGCCCAGTAAATGAAATTTGTAAATACATGTAAATCAAAAGATAATTCGTTTCGCGGTAATTGTGGACCAATTTTAACGTTTTCTTTTTAATCTAGGGTAGCGCAAGAAAATAATAACAACTGCACAGTCCATTTTGCAATAATTAATTATTAATTTGTTATAAACTATTAATTTTGTAAAAAAAAATTTTTTTGTATTTTTTCGAGAAATAATTATTGACAATGGTACCAATTAACAATTTTCTTAAAAAACTATATGTTTATGTAAAAAAATTCAGGGAATGGCATATTTTTTATGTATATAAAAAATTANTCTTATCCCCAACAACCAATCACCTTCCACGCAGACCGCCGCTATCTTGTTCCTAACGGCCTAACACCTGCCCTCAGCCTACACAGGTAACCGCCCCCGTGCCGCCATGACACTTCTTGCACGACAACACCCACGCGACTCTTGCACAACGGCAATGACCACAAGAAGCCGCTGAACCCGCGCGCCGAACTCGATGGACTGTACCATCTTGCCCCACTTCCGGTCCAGAAACCGCCTATTATATCTACTGTGAGCTCATGCTTCATGCAAAATTAGTGTCATTCGTGTGAGAAAAGTACTTGTGTTCCATATTGAATTCCCAGGTCTCTAATTCCCTTAGACTTATTTGGGGATTTACATGGACACGTGCCAACATATTAATAATATTATCTTCCATTCTTGCACGGCGATGTCTTCTTACAGAATGTAGTGGCGTCTAGATAAACGCTGAAATACTTCTCTGGAGTTTCGTATTCTACAAGGGTATCGCAAAGAGTATTCTCTTGAAGCTATAACGGCATTTTTCAGACATTGAAAATAAACTGCCAACATATAGCTTCCACATTCGTAAAAGGCATTTTCCTTGTTCACAAGTACTTTTCCAACACAAATAACACTAATTTTGCACGTAGCGACAGCTGTCACATTTCGTTTGGCATAATTTTTTAGTTGTCTATTTTCATAGGGCATAGCCTGCCTCGTTGTGGAAACAATAATCTTTATAACTACTCAGATATTTGGAATTAATAAAAAAAATGAAACATTGCAGTTATCAAAAAAATTTCAAAATAAAGCAATTATTTTTAAGGAAAAGATTGGTATAGTTTTACAATTTAAATTTGGCTTGGATTATATCAATATTATTTAGAGAACTAAATAAAGGAGAATGTTCTAGCACAATTTCACTATTTTAGCAATAACTTGAAAACGAAAAAAGATATCGACTTCCGGTTTGTGTATTTGTTTTCCATAATGAATGGTCTATCAAGCCATGCAAAAAAACCTATATCGTTGTATTTAATTTTTTGAGTAAATCGAGACAATTACAAAACTTTTCTCATTAGCGTCGTCTACCATTGCGCAGGAAAATAATATTTTTATTACTATATCACAAAAATAAATTTTATTAATAGTTCTTTAAAATGAGCCATCGTTTATTGAAATCGATTAAGGCATTTAGAAGTTATGACAATATAAAAATTTCAAGATAGCGTCCTTCATACTGACGTCGCTACGGTAATAACAAAAAAAAAAGTTAAAACAAAACTTGTGAACGGTTTAACAGTGTATCTAAAAAATGTATTTTCAACTTAGGTTATATGAGCTAAATTTCGAAAAACCGACAATTTTCTGTAACACTAGCAGTTGCG
>NW_019422394.1:3579-4068 GCF_000390285.2 Anoplophora glabripennis | reverse complement strand
TGTTTTTATAAACCATTAAATATTTTAAAAGGATTTATCAACTGTATTTTTTATTCCAATAAATATATCACAGCTTCCTAGTCGTTTTTAATTAACCTAGTTTTTTAAAAACATTACAAAAATCGTCTGTTGTGGATAATTTATTATTGATAACAATGTACATGGGATTTAGGAAGAATGTATATGTTTCAAATCAATTCGTTTTTATCAAGTCTTTCAAATATATTCCCTACTTGCTGTCAGCTGATTGCGACGTTGCCACATTAATCCTCAAGTCAGACAGAAATGCAATTATTGGTTTCTGTTTCTAATTAATACAGCTGTACTATGTTCAAAACTTTTCCATAGATAGTACACAGTAGTATCTTATTTTTGATTTAAATCTAATGTAAGTTTTGAACATAGTACAGCTGTATTAATTAGAAACAGAAACCAATAATTGCATTTCTGTCTGACTTGAGGATTAATGTGGCAACGTCGCAATCAGCT
>NW_019422394.1:0-1785 GCF_000390285.2 Anoplophora glabripennis | reverse complement strand
GATTCAAAAAACCGCTGACAGACTTCTAGGGTAGATAATACATAAAAAATTAAGACGAAACGTTTTAATAAACATAGAGTCGCAAATGCCTCCTTAACGAGATACAGGGCGTCAAAGTTTCTGTAAAATTAAACATTGTCTGCAATAATTCCAAAATGCCTGAACATTTCTATTTCAAATTTGCTATGCGTAGTTAGCACCTTAAGACCAATGTTTGATGTACTGCTCAAAATTTTATGAGCAGCAGTGTCGTAGAGACGGGGTCAACGTGACCCTTTTTTAAAAATATTTTCTACGCCACTGCTAATTTTGTCAAACGGGCACTATTTTCGTGTAAAGTGTTCAATTGTCTATCGAATTGGTCTCTTGCAAAATTTGGATTAAAGCAACCATTTTTAAGAGAAACACCTTTGTAGAAAATTTGTAAATCCAATTTTATTTTCATTCATTTTAGTTTCGCATAGTAAGCTTGTGCTATTCAAAATAAAATTAAACATCGCCTGTCACTAATGTCAATGTGTACAAGTGAGTTAAGTAAACTAGATTATAAGCTTCTTTTTGTCATTTTTACGCTTTAATTTTACAGAAACTTTAACGCCCTGTATCTCGTTAAGGAAGCATTTGCGACCCTATGTTTATTAAGACTTTTCGTCTTAATTTTTCAGGTATTACTTACCCTAGAAGTCTGTCAGCGGTTTTTTGAATCACCCTGAATATATTGTAGGAAAGTACCGATGGTCTATCAGAAGTTATGTGAGAGCGATAAAGTAAGCCATAGAAATCCATGTGATAGACAAGGATAGCTATAATGAAGGCGTCTAATTATCAACGCCCATTTCGCCCTTCCACAAATAAGAAGTAGATCTTATTTGTGGAAGGGCGAAACGGGCTGTGACTAAGAGACGCCTTCATTATAGCCATCCTTCTCTATCGCATGGATTTCTATGGCTTACTTTATCGCTCTCACGTAACTTCAGATAGACCATCGGTACTTTCCTACCCTGCAGGTAGGAAATACAGTATACATGAAAACGATGATTCTATGTAATTTAGTATATAATTTTTTTCCTATGATTTTGTAATAAAGATATGTATATTACCTTTTATTTACTATTTACTACTTTGAGTAGGTATATTTGAAAATCTAAAAAAAAATTTGGAAAATCTTTTTGAAAATGTAGAAAATTTTTTGAAATTTTTGACCTTTTTTTTAATTTTTGCGTTGAATTAAGACCGAATAATCATTTCTACACATTAATGAATTCAATATTTGCGTGAAATTTAACAATTATTACGTTTGAAGAGTGAACTTATTCGCTTGTTTGCCCACGAAAGATGACTTCATGTCTTTAATAATTTTTTCCAGACAAACCATAACTCGGAGGAAAGAAGTGCAAAGTATATTTTTTGTTGGAAAAAAACTGTTTCTGTAAGGTAGTATTTTTTATTTTTCTTTTTATTAAAGAATTTCGAAAATCAAAATGTTTTTCAAAATTTTTTTGAACTTTGGGAAATTGATACACCAGTGAACTATTTCTTATGTTAATCTGCATACTTGAAGAACTTATAAAAAAATCAGCCGTATTGCTAATTACTTGTGCTTTTGACTGGGCTAAATGCTAAAGAAGATCAATTTCAAGTAAAGTATTCGCAAAAGTAAATCGTTGAGCTGATTTGCAAGCTATTGCATGAGCAGTTTTAGAAAAATGTACTATTACTCGTATATGGAACTATTGTAACATAATCACGGAGTTTTAATTAATACTGTTTGAATATGAAGCCAAT
>NW_019422393.1:0-4106 GCF_000390285.2 Anoplophora glabripennis | reverse complement strand
AGATATCGGTTATTGAGTGAAAAGTCACCTTTTTTCTTATCATCGATATCTCATGATCGTTCATCGAACGAAAGATGGATTTTAGAAACCTGAATTAATTCTTCAAGGGCATTTTGGTATGTTTCAGATTTTTTTTATACTCGGCATTAATTTGAAAAAGTGCAAAAAATAACTTTTTCTGTTTTGGAAAATCAACGTCTACCTTGCAAATATTGCGAAAAGTTTTTCCGAAGTCAATTGAAGAACCTATAATTTCAAGGTATGTAGCAGGTTCGGTCGCTAAGCAGCAACTCGGCATTGAAATATTTGAAAAACTTGTTCCCATATTTATTTAGCCATACCCATTTATAGGTCTGGTCGAACTAAACGTGCAGGTGGTAGAAATGTATACGACCAGTTGAAGAATGCGAGCGCGGCCAAAGGAAAATGGGCACAGTTGTATTGGGCTTCTGTGCAATAAATCACAGCAGGCAACAAGTGGTTCATAAATTGCCCAGCAGTGCAGTACGGCAGTGCGGAATTTGGTGTGAATCAGGCAATTTTAATTTATTATAGGCACCTTCTATCAATATTTTGTTTACTACTATTATCACAACATGGCATTTTGGAGACCTTTTGAAAGGGAACAAAACAAAATTTACCACCTATATAATAAAATTGTTTGAAGACGTAAATAATTAAAATATGTTGTTGGCCAAATGAACAGATAATAGAAATTTTCTACACATTATATACAAATTATTATATTTTTTTTTTACCTCTAGCACAGAATTTTTTTAGGGACGCCTATGAAACTCATTAAATTTTATTACCAAACGTTTTTTTGCATATTCAACTGACTTCGGAAGGACTATACCAATGTTGGCCGTTTTTTTTAGCTCAATACATGGCCATGTGGGTTATAAATTTTGAAATCGATCGATATAACCATTTTCCTTTCCTGAATCGTTGAAGTTTTATAAAAAATTAAAGGAACAGGTTTATTGTTCCTTAAACATGTAAATGTAAGTAATGATTAAGATGAAACAATTTTTTTTGCGTTATTTTTCTCACCATTTCGCGTTAAATACTCATCAAATATAGAAAAAAATTCAAAATTTAGAAAAATAGAATTATTCAATTTTCAAAAAAAAAATAATAATTTTCAAATTTTTTTAAAAAAATTTTGCATCCCTTTTTTACAATTTTAGATTGAATATTTTAAAAGTAGTCGTTGATTTCCAAAACGGTAGAAAAAGTAATTTTTTTGCACTTCTTCAAATTAATGCTAAGTATAATTTTTTTTTCTCAAACAAACCAAAAAGCCCTTGAAGAGGATTGATTTAGGTTTCTAAAACGCACCTTTCGTTCGCTGTACGATCAATAGTTCACGAGATCTCGATGATAAAAAAGGTGTCTTTTCACTCAATAGCCGATATCTCGATGAGAAATAATCGTACAGAAAATAAAAACCAACCAAATTGAAGCTGATGACTCAGGCTAAATGATCCTGGCAATTGTAAAATTGTTGCCTTGAATTATTTCTTTTGATTGCGCCGAGTGATGCTCAAAAAAAATTTTTCATTTCAAAACTACAATTTTCAAGCTTCAAGATGCTTCTTTTTTTTCCTCGATGCGACCATTATACACGAAGTTATAACCTTTCAAAATTCATAAAAAAAAAATCGTAAATTTTTCTGCTCCTTTAATTTTTTAGCTGAGTGTATTAACTACTATTACTCAGGATAACCAACTTTTTTGTATTTGAAGATATCGAAAAAGTTAAAATATTATTTATTATATTTATTATTTTACGAAAAACTTATTATTATTTATATAAAAAAATAATCGTCAAACTCCAGGGCCGTAGATATTAACTCTGCCCTAACTTTGTATATTTTTACATATTCTGTAACAACGCTTTTTTAGAATTACACCTATATGGGGTTTGATGACCAAGTATAAGCAGAGGCAATCTTGTCAATCAAGTCTTTGTTTAACATTACGTTTATATAACACTTTGTTTTACTGACAATTCCTTTTTCTGGTTATTAAAGAGTTATATCATGTATATACATATTTTCCTATTAAATATTTCTCATATATCATAGCTGTTTTTGAACATTTCTACCATTTTGTATATTTGTATTTCAATAATAGACCAGGCGGTATCTGTTTTGGTTTGGGTGAATCGTATATCCACGGAGATTTTTGGCTTTTTCGCTTTCAAATATCACTAGAAATGAAAATTTTTCTATGCGCATAAAAAAAAACGTGGGCTTAACTTTTGACGGCACAATATGTTAAAAAAATTGGAAAAATGTGATATTTTTCTTCCTATTTAATTATGATCTTTTTAAGAGTTGATTTTAGGCGACAATGGAAGAGGAAAAAAATGTTTGTAATTAAATTTTTTACAATACATGACTGGTTACAAATCGAATGAATCATGATTATTATGGTAAAAATCTAAAAAATCACAAAAATGGGGTTAAAAANAAAAATTGCAAATTTTCAAAATTTTGCACAGCAAAAACCAAGGCCCTTAGATACTTGAAAATTTAATCACATATAGAAGGGCTCTCAGGTTTTCAAACTTTTTTTGAAAAACTCGAATCCGTCAATTTTTGTACTTATAAACAATTAGAACTTTGTGAATATTCAGTCAATTCAAATTTTTTAAAGCAGGTTTTAAAAGTTCTTGGAAAGACGCTTCTTTAAAAAAAAACAGATCGATTGATCAATTAGTTACGACGTTGTTGCGTGTGCCTTTTATAGGTCATTGTATCCCTAAAAGCCCTACAGAGTTTCAATTCGATCCATCAAACCGTTTTTTGTTTCATTCGATTGAATTTTTTAAAAAATTAAAGGATCACGTTTTTTTGCCTTTAAATGCTCATAATCTGTAAAAAATGAAAAAAACATTTTTTTCCAGATTTTTTTTACATTCTTATTGCAGAAAGCGTTTGAAATTATGAAAAAAACATTTTTTTTAACCGATTTTCAGAAATTTCGCAAAACCGCCGGCATTAGCGTTACCCAAAGCGTACCACGTGGAGGTTGCACGGTCGGATTTACGCTTCTTTTACACACGTGCAAAAAGCGTTTGAAGTTATGACAAAAACATTTTTTTTTTTTGAAAATTTTTTTAAAAAATTTTTTCATTGGATTCATTCCAGAAAATTTATCTCAATAATCCCCAAGCATTTTCGACACGATTCCCCTACTTTATTTCGTGATTATGCTGACCGAATTTTAATTTAATTTAAAAAAGTTGATACCCCTAACCGAATATTATTGACCTCGATCTACACACTTTTCAGAGATTATTGCTGCGATACTTCTGAATTCATAAAACGCTTTTTCCGAATTTACAGAACACTAAAACAAACAGTTTATTTCAAACCACCTTTTTTTCAGTAGAAAAAAAATTTGAATACATTTTTTTTTGTCATAACTTCAAACGCTTTTCGCACGTGTGTAAAAGAAGCGTAAATCCGACCGTGCAAGCTCCACGTGGTACGCTTTGGGTATCGCTGACGCCGACGGTTTTGCGAAATTTTTGAAAATAGGTTCAAAAAATGTTTTTTCGAAAAAATTAAAAAAAAAATTATTTTTTTTTTCATAATTTCAAACGCTTTCTGCAATAAGAATGTAAAAAAAAATCAGGAAAAAAAGAGAAATGGTCGTATCGAGACCAAAAAAAAAGAAATTGAAGCTAAATGAACAACCTATCTAATCCATAAGGTGGCTAAGTTGGAAAATTTTTTTTGAAGACCGTACACCAAAAATAAGATTGAAAATAATTTCGAAAAATTTTTTTTCATGATATTCATTAAGATTGCGCGATACGTGTTACTTGAAAAATTTTGTTTTTTTTGCAGATCCAAAAATTAGAAGCTTCAAATTGCTTTTTTTTCACTCCAATACGCCCATTTTTATCAAAGATAGTCATTTGAAAAATTGCCGAAAATTTAGATTTTTTTTTAATCCCTTAATTTTTTCCATTAGTGTATGTTCTCCGTGATCTTTCAATAGAAAAAAATTAAAGGAAGTTGCTTTTGTTTAGCGGGACATAAAAATATCAAAGAATTGAGAATATAGCACACATCTCAATTTATCTACAC
>NW_019422392.1:3137-4027 GCF_000390285.2 Anoplophora glabripennis | reverse complement strand
AACTTTGCAGGGCCGGTACTGTAACGAAAAATCCATCAATATTGACGTCACCATAGGCGAGCGGTTCACCCCTAAATAAAAGCATGAACCGGCTAAATTTTTAAAACAAAAACCTACAGCATGAAACTTTTTTATTTTGTAGTGTATTTTTCTGATAATTTACATATTTTTTTTAATATTTTTCGGCGGAGTCAATTGTTATAAACAAAAAAGTTGTAAAAAATTTTTTTTTAAATTTTTTTTAATTGTAAAATGGACCAAAATAAACACTTTTTGTTCTTTGACAAAAATTCTAAAAATGCTTCGTTTCCGAGATATTTACAACTTTATGTGAAAAAAATGACGAAATCGACAAATTTTCGGAATTTTTTTCTCAAAAACTACTGAACAGATTTTAATTCTAAAAAAGCATAATAATCGGCAGATTTTCTACTTTAAGATATATGTTAACAGTACAAATGTGCAAAAGATCATTTTGTTTGGTTTTGTAGCCGAAGTAAGGTTTTTGCAAGTAATTAGCAAAATTTAAATATTCGATTTTTGGTTTTATAAATGGCTAAAATTAACTTGAAAGTTATACCAAAACTAAACTAAATAAGATTTTTAAATCGTAAAATTAACATAATAATAATAATTGACCTAGCGGTCTCGAAAAATAAAAAAGTTATTGGATAATTTATTTTATTTACAAAAATATTAAGAGCAATAAAAGTATATAAATTTATTTTTTATTTAATTTTTAAATAATAAGTTTTTCGTTATTTTCGACAAGTTCTTGAGTTGAAATAAGCGTTTCATCATCAATTTCGGATGGAACATTCTGACATTCATCTGAGCACGCACAGACTGCACAGCATTCCAGGTTCGATGACAAACAGTTACAATTTTTC
>NW_019422392.1:0-2910 GCF_000390285.2 Anoplophora glabripennis | reverse complement strand
ACTGTTTTTTTTACTCGCTTTAGACCTTCAATAAAATAATTGACTTATACCAAAAAAATATATCTTAAAGTAGAAGATCTGCCGATTATTATACTTTTTTAGAATTAAACTCTGTCCAGTGGTTTTTGAGAAAAAATTCCGAAAGTTTGTCAATTTCAATACTTTTTTCACATTAAATTGTAAATATGTCGGAAACAAAGCATTTTTCGAATTTTTGTCAAAGGACAAAATGTGTTTATTTTGGTCCATTTTACAATCAAAAACTGTTTTCAAAGCCATTCGGCGAGTAATTTTTTTGTACAACTTTTTTGTTAATTGACTGACCACGCCGAAAAATATAAAAAAATAAGTAAATTATCAGAAAAATACACTTCATATTCTAATCAAATTTGAATTCCACAACACGCTAAATTCCCTTAGACCAAATTATTTCAAATATCTACTCTACTGTGTATCAAAGGAATTGCCGTTATTGTTAACTTTTGCGGGAAGGGCATATTTTGAACCCAGAAAGCTCCCATTACAATATGTCCTGTTCGATACAAAACACCCTGCATCAAATATGAGTACTCTACCTACACTTCCTTTTTGCGTTGGTTGAGAGTAGGATAGTACAAGGCCCTGATATATAAAACATATTTATGACACTCTTTGATTGATGAAAGTATCATAAATTAAAGTTACTGTCAATTATTTTCAAGTTCGTCAGTCTCTGCATGTTATTTGAACACCCCACGTCCCATATCTAGTTACTGAATGGTAGAACTAATAGCTGTGTTTTGTATTCTGACTATTTCTTCCGTTATCACTACCTTATCATTTGAAGGAAAGAACCCGCCCTTCTTTGGTCTTTGGCCCTTTTTATCTGTAGGTAGTAAATTTTCTTTACCGTCTTCGCCTCAATTATGTATAACATATTTCAAAGAAACAGAGCCACACTCTTTTTATATAAACTGGCGGTAATAAGGGCGTTATAGAAAAAACGTCTCACTTTTATAATTAATCAAGAGCAAGTGGTACAGAGGCTCGTGTTTCACAGGAGTGGGAATCATTAGTTGGTGGAAGAAAAATCTAAAAGCTTAGATTTTTTTGTAGGTATAATAAGACGTTAACGAGTTGGGTACAGCTTGTTTCTGTATCTGGTGAATCGCAACGTTGTGCCAGATCTTTTCCTAAATTTTTTTAAAGACATAGACGATGTCAAAAGTGGAAGCTAATAAACTGGTAAATGGCTATTAAATCGAACTTATGCCTTTTTCTAAATAATAAATCGTACTGACATAGACATACCTATATATTTTTACTCTTTACACTGTAAATAAATAGGTCTGAGGGAAAGCTGGGTAAATCCATTGAGTGATTTGATTGAATTGACACATTTTTGGTAATATTTGATCTAAAACTGATGGTTTCACTCATAAAATTTTAGTTGTGCTCATACTAATAGAGGAAAATTTCACTCAATCGGATGGACAGAAATTCATACATTTTTGAGTGAAATTGAGTGAAAATATGTCCAATTTTTCTTACAGTGTATTAATAATCCGATCGAAATAGCTTATTTAAAGGGGAAAAAGAAAGAGAAAATTGTTACCTGGACCTTTATAAGTGGAAATGGTAAAGAGGATTATAATAAACGTAAAAAAATAAATGCGTAAGCGGAGGTGGAGGGTTGATATAGGGGGTTGAAAAGGGATGAAAATGGTATCAAAAATAGTATCTAATACGAAAGTTGTAGATCATGCAAAAATCAAAACTTTTGTAGAGGTCACTTTTTAACATAACCTTAAAATTTCCGAGGAAAATGCGAAATATCGTTTTTTCTTTTGTTTTCCGTTTTTTATTTTTCTTTTCCGGAAAAATTTAATTTTGACGAAACGTGGTTAAAGTATACCTTTCTGTATGTTAAATAACCACAATTTTTTTAGTTAAAAATATAAAAAGGTTTCAGAGATATTCAGAGAACTTTTTAAATCTCAATTTTGGTCAACTTGCCTGAACTTTTGATATAAGTTAGTTTGAGATATATAATAATAACAAATGACAGTATTTTTTATTCAACCCCCGGCCAGGGGTGAAAAAAGATATAATATAATATAATATAATATAATATAACTCAAAAGGGGTAAGAGATAGAAAAAAAGTTTCTTATAAAAATTGCTGAGTAAAAAATTAAACATAAAAATGGTCTATTGACTTTTCCTTGTACTATTAAAATTAACAGCGTTAGGGAGACTAGAAGTTAAGGGATGATTTTAGAAATTTAAAAAATCATAAGCAGAAAAATGTATGAATTTAAAATTTTTTTTTCAATTTACCCTAAAACAATGTAAACTACTTTTTCAAAAATATACATATTTTTGAATTTTTAATAAAAAGATAACAATTTCACAAAACGAACGTGATTTTTTTATCTTTATTTTTATCGTAAAACAAAATTTCCAGAGCAACTTTCCATTGTTTTAAATAAACAATCGAATGGCATACAAAAAAAATTGTTTTAGTGTTAAATGATAAAAATTAACGATTAAAAAAATATAATTGTTATAACTGAAAAGAAAGCTTATATTTTTTAGAGTAGATTGAAAAAAAAATTATTAAATAAATTCATTTTTCTGCTTGTTACGATTTTTTAAATTTCTGAATTCAGCCCTTAACTTCTAGCCAACTTAACTCTGTTAATCTTAATAATACAAGTAGTTTTATGTAGAATTTTATGCTCTACAACTTTTATGAGAAACTTTTTTTTCTAGCTCTTGCCCCTTTTGAGTTATCTGGAAAAACCCCTGTATTTTAATTTTTTTTATCCCTAGCCGGGGTTGAAAAAAAATTACTGTCACTTATTGTTATTATATACCTCAAACTAACTTATATTAAAAATTCAGGCAAGTTGACCAAATTGTGATTTAA
>NW_019422391.1:1712-4026 GCF_000390285.2 Anoplophora glabripennis | reverse complement strand
TTCTTAGAGAGAAGTCTCTGGAGTTTAGCACACTGTGGGATTCTATCTTACTGACTGATTGGCTGATACGGCGATCTGGATGTTTTTCATTAAATAAATCGCAAACTTCCTGCTGCGTTCTAGTCTTATCCCCGCATCCGATAAGAATTGAAATTTCATTTCTTTGTGAGTTAAATGTGCCATAATACTTTAAATTCAACAATAAATTTCATTTTACAATACTTAGAAAGTCGGTATTTTAATCGTGGAAGAATTCTGCAAATCTTTAAACTGGTATGTAGATGTGGTTCCTTTCTCTTTATTAACAATTTTGTATTTGCTTTTGGCTTTAAATATTTTGCTAATGCTTGTTTTCTTGGTTATTTAATGTAGGTCCAATTTTGACCTCCATTTTGGTCAAGGGCACGTGGCAAGTCATATCCACGAGGTGGCTTTGACTTGATTATTATTTCGTTTAGTGAAGTTTTAGAACCCGTACTGTTTTTTTTTACATTTTCAGATATAACTTTCTGGTGCGTTCAACTTTGGAATATTGTTGTATTATTTGGAATCCACATTTTGCCAATCATATAGATCGTTTGA
Organism: Anoplophora glabripennis; assembly: GCF_000390285.2. Taxonomy (NCBI): domain Eukaryota; kingdom Metazoa; phylum Arthropoda; class Insecta; order Coleoptera; family Cerambycidae; genus Anoplophora; species Anoplophora glabripennis. The sequence goes on along the minus strand of NW_019422391.1, from coordinate 3,444 downwards.
AGCGTATTAAAAAGAAAATATGCAATTTTGTGTTCTTTAAATTGAATATTAATAAAGATGATTTTGAATATAGTGAAAGAGTACATCTACTTAGTATTCAATCTCTAAAATGTAGGAGACACTGTTCTTATTTAAAATTTGCTCATAAACTTTTTCATAACAGAATAAATTGTAGTGAAATATTATCATTATTTAATATAAGAGTGCCAAACTACACTACCAGGTCAAATGAATTTCTCTATTTAGATTTTAGATCAATCTCGCACTAACGTTGGATTATATTCTCCCATTAATGAAATTGGTAAGGCGGTTAATGCGTTGCCACAGGATTTTGATATCCTTGAGGCATCGTGGTGTCAACTCACTAAGTTCATAAAAGAACTCAGCTAGTTATTACTTGTAAATGATGATTGTCTTGTAGTATTTATTTTTGTATTATTTGTTAAGGTATTGTTTATTGTAAGTTTATTTTTTGAATTGTTATTATTTCGATTGTATCATTTGGGGTTCCTGTAGATACAAAAATTGAATTAATTAAATAAATTAAATAAATAAATAAATATGTGATGGGGACATCGCCTGTGTTTGACGAGTACGAAAAGGGTTTATGAACTTTCCAATTTCGTCACAGACTGGCTGAGTTTTTTCTGGGCCACTGGCAAATTTAATTTAATCCTTATGACAACTAAATTCAACCCTCTTTGTATTCACACAAATGTTAGGAATGTAAAATTGAACTAAACGTATATTATCTTTCTGTTTTTTTTAATATTTGGGAATTCAAGTTATAGCAAAAGTTATCTTTCTTATAATCTTTTACCTTAATATCTTTCTTATACCACATTACATACATAACATTTTGAAAAGGTCAGATCAAACTGATCCCCATTTTACCATAACACAGGGTGTTATTTTAATTTTGCTTCCGATATCGATTCCTAATTACGATCTGGTTGTTTTCCAATTTTTTTTTGTATAAATTTATTTTGTAAATGATTGTTAACTACCTTTGATATCTAAATTAAATCTTTTAAATAGTTTGGAATACTTTGAATAAATTACAGCACAGATTTTCAAATTGTGTTCATATTTTTATTAGTTTCCAATTCAATTAAGTCCACACCATACTTAGTTTTAAATTTCATCGTACTTATAGTTTGTAATATTACTAAATTAATTAACTTTAACATTGGTTGTAAATATTAAATTTAAGAACAAAAAGCAAAAATAAATAATATTTGTATTTACGGACTTCTTGAAGAGGATAATCCGAATACAAATCCAAAAGCTCAAGTAATCGAGCTTCAAAATATGAACACGTCACTCAACCTTCATGTTAAAGACATACTTTTGTCGTATAGAGTTGGCAACCATCTTGGTAAAAAAATCAGACCAGTTATTGTCGGATTTGTTAATCATGATCTCAGGGTTCGCTTATTGAAAAACGCGAAGAGATTTAAAGGGAAAAATATTTTCATAGCCGAGGACCCCACGGTAAATAGAAGAAAAATCCTGTCATCTGCCAAGGCAACTGTAGGAGGAAAAAATGCATGGACTTTTAAGGGACAGCTGTATGTTAAACTGAATGGGCGTTCTTTTAAGATACACAGTATGGATGACATAAATCGGTATATGCAGGAGCACAATTCTTAAACTATGTTTAGGGGCAATTATGATACAGATTCTAATTCTCACTTATCTTATTTTCTTTTTTTCATTTTTATCTTATTTT
>NW_019422391.1:0-1225 GCF_000390285.2 Anoplophora glabripennis | reverse complement strand
TTGATCAACTTCTATTATATCTTCAGACGTTTGATATTGACAATATTGATGTAATTATACTCTCTGAAACATGGAATTTAGATAATTTTGAATATTTTGCAATTCCAAATTTTACTGGCTATTATAATCAATCAACATATAATAAATCGGATGGTGTAGTTGTTTTTGTAAAGAGTCATATTCGGTGTACCTCTGATATTGTTCAATTGTCTGAGTTGAAATTACTGGAAATCTCTTTTACATTGAATGATGTAAGATTTACATTGATAGCTTGTTATAGGCCACCGAAATCTGACTTAAAGACATATATAGGGGATTTGCAGACCTATTTTTTGAATTTGAGAAAATGTGATGTCAAAATTCTTATAGGTGACATTAATATTGATTTGTTGAATACAGCTGATTCTTACGTGAACAGTTATATATGCGCCCTGGCTGAATTTGATCTATTTCCATATATTATTAATAAACCTACCAGAGTTACAGACGATTCTTCCACGTTAATTGATCATATATTTGTTGGGATTCCCAAAATCAATTGTTTAGCAAAAGTTAAATTGCAATCATATATAATTAAAACAAATCTGACCGATCACTACACAGTTCTGTTATGCATAAATATGAAAACTAATGTAAAAAATAACTCGAAGAATGTTTCTGATGAAGACATAAAATTTACAAACTATTTAACTCTTGAAAATTATTTTAAACATGAAAATTGGACAGAAGTTTTTAATCAGAATGACCCTAACGCCGCATATAAAGTATTTATCAATAAAGTTCTTGATTATATCAACAGAAGTACCACTATAAAACATCTAACAAAAGAAAATATTAAATTAAAACCTTGGATGACGCAGGGACTTCTTAATTCCATTCGCCATAGGGATTGTCTAAAAAGAGAGTTTAATAGGACAGGTACAGAGACTTCAAAATCTGCATACAAAACTTATAGAAATTTTCTCAACAGTTTACTTAAACAAACTAAATCCTCATACTATCATAATAAGGTTTCAGAGGCACAAAATAATTATAGGAAAATATGGCGTGAGATGCTATAACTAACTCCGATTCTGATATTAGGAGTAAATCATCTTTTTGTATTATAAATAACGACAATCATCAAATTCTAACTGATGCAGAAAAAGCTAATTTCTTTAATAATTTTTTTGCAAATATTGGTACGAAAATGGCGAGTGGGATTGATAAGATTCCTTTTGATATC
>NW_019422390.1:0-4094 GCF_000390285.2 Anoplophora glabripennis | reverse complement strand
TAAATGGGGAAGATTATAATACATTTAAGCGGTTGCGTTCTGCCGTGAAATACAAAAGTCAAACAGCTTACTCAAATTATATTTCTGCTACGGAATTGGAATTGAAATCCAATCCAAATAAGTTCTGGACCTTCGTCAACTCAAAGAGAGGTAACTCAACTATCCCATCTACAATGGTTTACAATAATATATCGTGTAGTGACAACAAACAAATCGCTGATGGTTTTGTAGACTATTTTTCAACTTCGTTTATCGCATCTAGTAGTTTCAATAAAGACAAGGGTTCCTATAACAATGCACTTACTATTGGCATATAACTCAATGATGTATTATTTTCTATCAAATAATTAAAGCCTAAAATGACTCCGGACTTAATACCCGTTTTCTTGATTAGAGACTGTGCTAACGTCTTCTCAGAGCCTCTTTTCGCCACATTTAACTAAATTCTGACATCACATACATTCCCTGATCAATGGAAAATTTCAAGAATATGCCCCGTATATAAAAAAGGAAGTAGGAATGATATCGCTAATTATCGACCTATTGCAATACTGTGTAACTTCAGTAAGGTTTTTGAAACTGCTATACATCGTGTCCTCTCTTTTCAATTGAAAAATATTATACTTCCTGAACAGCATGGGTTTATGGACGGTCGACAGTCACGAATTTAGTATGTATTACTCAGTTTATCAGCGAGGCTATAGATCGGGGAAGCCAAGTAGACGTAGTCTATACAGATTTTTTGAAGGCGTTTGACCATCTCGACCATGGACTATTAATAGATAAATTAAGCGCTTTTGTACTATCATCAGACTTTCTTGAATTAATGAATTCATATTTCACTGGCAGAACTCAGTTTGTTCAAATTTCTGGTGTTAAATCTACTGAATTTGCCCAGACTTCAGGTGTCCCGCAAGGTTCTATTCTTGGTCCCTTGTTGTTTACATTATTTATTAATGATATCGCTTCTCAGCTGAATGTGCGTTATTTGTTATACGCCGATGATATAAAAATATTTTCTCTAATTGATAATGTATTTGATGCCATCAATCTTCAACGTAATCTAGATTTAATTAACTCTTGGTGCATTGCTAATAGGCTGCCTCTGGATTCTACCAAATGTAATGTCATGACTTTTAGTCGACGATGTGATCAAATTTAGTATCAGTATAGTCTGAATGGGTTTGCCCTTCAACGACCTGATCTTGTTAAAGATTTGGGCGTATATTTTGACCCTAACTTATCTTTTGTCAAGCATATTGAAATTGTGGTAATGAATGCCTACAAAAGTTTGGGATTTATTGTTCGAAACATGTGCAATTTCATGAAAATTAATACTTTTTGCTTGTTATTTAATACATTTGTTAGATCTAAACTTGAGTATGCCTCTGTAGTCTGGACACCTATCAATGCTACACACATAATATTTATTGAGAAAATTCAACGCCGATTCTTCAAATCAGCTACATTTTTTATTGATGGCCAGTATCCTCCTCAAGGGTTTCCTCAGGAAGCATTTTTCAATCGTTTCAATATGGGTAGCTTGTCTCAAAGACGCAAGTTAAATTCTGTTATTTTCTTATACAAGATCTTGAATAATAACATTATATGTGAAGATATATTACAAATGATCAATTTTCATATTCCTAGAACTTATAACCGACATTTACACCTCTTCGCGATCAAGCATCATCGTACTAATTTATATAAATCGTCTCCGGTTCACCAAATGATTATTGGTTTTTCTAATATTGAATCTCGCATAGATATACTCTGCTCCAGTATTACTCAAATTAAAAAAGTGTTCCTTTGAATTTTATGTTTGTATAAGTATGTTTTTGCATTTGTTTGTATTGTATTATAGCATTTTACTATTATATGTCTGTTCCCTGTTTGTTTTAGATATTATGTGTTGTGGTATTTATTTTGTTTAAGAATAGTTTATATCTCTTTCACCTATTTTTATTACTTTTTTTTAGTTTGTAACCTTATCCTGTAACTGGGCATTGTCCGTTGGATATTGTTATTAAAATAAATAAAATAAATAAATAAAATAAATGAAGAAAACCACGAAATCGCATCATTATTGTGACAGTTTTTGGGAACCCGTTTCGGATAGGGGCCTCTTGGAGCAAAAAATTACAAGGATGTTATGATTTTTGTGAGTCACACTATATAACAGCAATGCCATATAATTGACTACGTTTACTGATTGGTTATTTTTATTTATGATGTAACTAAAATATTAAATGATTCAACAAATTTTGAAGAAGGAAGCAATTATTTACCAATATGTATAAATGCATGCACAAAAAAAATAAAAGGTTTCTAAGCAGACCAGATTTCATATTAGTTTGAGTTTTTATAATTTCTATCGATTTAACATCTGGCCGACTCTCATTAATAATTAAAAACTAAAACATAATGAACCTCAAAAAATAAAGAAATTTGTAAGATAATTAGGCCTTGTAGCAATAAAATATCTGCTAAAACACTTAGCACGGTATAAAACAGTTGGATATATTATGTAAAAAATACTCTGGTGACAGAAAACGAGTCCGCTGAGAATATTTCAGTGGTTCCAACATCTTAATAAGAAAGCAGTCGACTCAGCAGAACCGGTTCAAGGGTTAATATAAAGGGGTTCTTTGACAAATCACCGACGATTCATATTTTTTCCTAACAAGATGAAAAATTTTTTTATTTCGTTACAATTCCTATTTATTTATTTAGGTACTAATTTGTTATTTATATTTATAAGTTAAAGAAGTATTTACACAAGTCATGAATAGAAAAAGAAAGAGAAATTGATACTACATAATACAAAAAATGAGAAAATAGCAAACACTGACGCAGGAAAAAAACACAATAAAACATAAAAAGAGCAAGCAAATTGCGTGACAAAATCNCACTCTCTTTTTTTTTTTTAGTTACACTCAACAATTAGTTATGAACGAATACATTAAGGCAAGTTAAGTTCTGCAATATCACAGCTATTGACGATGTTCATAATTGCGTATGGGAATAAGTTTAAATATAATTTTTATTTACAATATATCATATTAAGTATATCTGCAAAAAATAAAATTACGAATTTGATTGCTAAAAAAAGTTGTGATCAATTACTGACGTTTATTTAATATGCTAATTTGTTATAAGAAATAATAATTGTTTTTGTTAGTTGTTTAATATGTTATTTTAAATTTATATTTTTAAATTGGTTAGGTTTACTATTAGATTTTATTAGACTACGATATTATTGGTTTTTGTTTAAGGTTGACGTTGTCTATCTATATCTATCTCATTCTTTGATTTTAAACCTGCACAACTTTTGCATGAACGTTGGAATGTATAAGATTTATAGAGTAAATCAAAGACATATTAAGTGCAGTGAAGCATAATTGAACAATAACGCGAAAACATATGTTGGAAGATAAGCTCAATATAAGTGGTATTACAGGACAACAAATACTGTTTTAAATCTATGAAACTGTAAAATATATTCAGGCATATTACGAGTATTTCATATCTGCTTACATTATTATCGTTAACGAGTATCGTTAATTTACGAAATGACAATAGCTGTTTTATCTTAGTTGTGTAAAAATAAACCTCATGTACACTGAAAGAAATGGGCTTATTATAATTTTTATAACAAATATACAACTTTTATTTAAAAAAAGCAATCATCTCCATACTCATTATTCAATGACTTTAACTGGAAGGTGCTTAATATACCTTATGCATCTATGAAATAAAGGTTATAATGAATTACTTATACATTACTACGTGTTATAGACTTTATGTTCCAATTGTATAGTAGATAAGATTTGTTGTATAAAGACCAGTATCCGAATTTGTATATAACAATTGTATTAACATAATTATTCGTTTTCATACTGAATATGTTTTCGTTTTTAACATGTAAAACGCGTCTTATAATGGTTAAGTGATCGTCACCTCTCTGTGCATAATCGGTTATGATCGTAAAATTTCCGACAGTTCGCTGTGCATCGACTATTACACGTCTAGTTTGATGAAAATAGACATTATAGGCACATGTTTTGTGGGATACATGATCATATCGCGTTGTG
>NW_019422389.1:0-4036 GCF_000390285.2 Anoplophora glabripennis | reverse complement strand
TATGTTTTATTATCTTTTTTCAATATTTTCTATATCTTGTTGCCTTTTACGCAGACACGCCAATGGATTTTCGTTCCCGGCACGCTTCATCCCCCTTACTAGTCCAAAAGCTAGCGATGAGTCACTCTCTATAATTTTGACCGCGGAGTATAGAATATGGTATTTTAACGTCTGAAATTGGATCCAAAAAATACACATTTCCGAACGATTTCAGAAAAATAATTTATTTTCTACAATGTTTTTTCTTTTTTTTATTGAGTTTTAATGTTGTTTTTCTTTTTTTACTTGAATACCTACAATCCGTTTTCGTTTGGGTCCTATACCTTCAGTATTTCAGAAACATTAATTTACAATCATCAGAACTTTAAAGTAGGATGGTTGTTCGAGTTGTTAAGCAGTGGCCTATACACCTACTTGGTCGTCGCCCAGTTACACAATTACATTTGCCTTCCCTAGCCTTAGTTATGCAAACTACGAAACGTCTCGAAAAATCGCCATTGTCTGAGGAGCGGTTCTGTCCGTAGAGGCCTTAGAACCAACCAGAATCGATATGACCAACAGGACAGGTCTACGAAGTTCTAATAAAGGGTTTGCCCCCACTGAACCTAGCCTGAGAACAGCAAGGGGAGGAGAACAACAAATGCCACGGTATAACAATCCGAAAAAACTTGTTCTGTCTGTGAAAGTCTTAAAACCACTAATTATTAGATCGTTAAAGTCAAGTTAATATTAATGACTATCAAAAGGCTTTTGATAAAATTAACTATTCTGAAAGCCTTTTAAATCTTCCTGAATCTTACTTATCAAGAAGAAGGGAATTTATTGAACATGAAGAATAAAATCCATAGAATATGTCAATTCTAGGGTACCACAAGGCTCAAATATGGGTACTCTTCTATTCCTTATATTCATAAATAACCTTGAGACCGGCATTACTTTTCCAAAGTCTTGCTGATTATCTTAAAGTATATAGCTACAACTAGATCTCATAGATCATTGGTGTACAGAAATTAAAAAAGTTNTAAATAACCTTGAGACCGGCATTACTTTTCCAAAGTCTTGCTGATTATCTTAAAGTATATAGCTACAACTAGATCTCATAGATCATTGGTGTACAGAAATTAAAAAAGTTGACAGTATGTAAGCAACTAGGATTTATTATATTTCCAATTTCAAATTTTAAAGTCTTAATAATTTATCAGATCTAAAATAGAATAAAGCAGCTATTATGGTATTCTATTTATCCATGTTATGTTATTGAATCTTCACAAAGAAAGTTTTTGAAATTTCCTGCTTATAAGATAGATGATATCCGCTTATATTACTCAAGGTAGAGATAATTCGATACTTTTAAACAAATTTGATGTATTATCTACCACTAGGAAGTAGGCAAATTATATTATGTATCATTTTTGTATTAACTTTTGCTCCATGGAATTGATTGTAGTACCTACTCCTGTCAATAAGTTGCAGTTTATCTATACTACATCTGTAAAGTGTCACACCGGTGGTCATGGTTACCGTCACGCAGCAATGACAGATAGAGCGGGAGTAGCACATATTTACTATGCAATTTGGGCTCTGTTCAGAGCAACATAACCAATAGTACTTAAAATAAAACAACCCAATTATATTTTATTTTATTTTTTTTTTTCAATACTTTGTATCAGTTCCTTAATTTCCTGGGTATAAAACTTATTGCAGCTAATGATTACAGCTTTCTTTGATTTGTTCTTCATGATGGTAACATGATTCATTTTGCCATTAAAAGATTATCCAAGATATAAAAAATCTTTACTATCTTGATCAACCTATTTTTTGTAACTATAAATATGAATCACTATCAATGTAGTACCAAAATTGGCTCTAACACTTCCGCTGTTTTAGAAAGTTTTCTGTAGATGTTTGGCAGTAGCTTCCATTATTGTTGTAATACGAATGAATTCTTCGACGTTATCGTTTTGTTGTAGGATACAGAAGAGGACCAAACTTGCCTGGAAGACTTCCAAGAGTGCATAGAAGAGTATCAGGAATGCTTAGACGTAGTCCACATCTGCATAGACGAAGAGAACTCATTCAACCATTCCCCTTGCACGTCGCAAGTGGAGGACTTTGGCCAAAAAGTAAAACACGCTCAAATCAACTTAACCAACGTTGATTTTTTAGAGAATAACTATTTAAACGTAAGCAAATCTAAAGGCGATGTTGGTGACAGTGATATCGATATAAGTTTTAAGAGTACGAACGACAACTACATAGAAAATTTAAATAATATTAGTGTATGCAATAACGTAGTCTTCTCTAAGGTGAACACTGTGAACAATAATCAAAACGAAAGACTTGTGAAAGCGGACAGCCTGACTCAAAGTGATAAACCCTCCGTGACGCAGTCCTCCGTCTCCGAAAAGGACGGGTACGAGACGTGCGTGGACGATTCTTTGTCGGAGGACAACGTCCGTACGATAAAATCCAAACAAAAACAAATTTCATTCGAGACTGAGTTGAAACATGGCAGCGATAACCTCAAAGTACAAAATAGTAACATAAAAATCGAGCACAAGTTAGAATTTAATGACAATGAGGACTTAACACCAACTAATTCTAAAGTCGACATTCTGGACCAATTTTTTGTAGATGTTTCCGAAGCCAATATGAAAACTCCTTGCACAACAGGTAAACCCAAACTGTATTTTTAGATATAGAGATAGTACTATTTACCTCCATAATGTGTTACAGAAATACAAAGCATTAATAAATAAATTCATTTATACAAGCCAGGTGTCCGTCGAGGATAGGCAACCAACAAGCCACGGTTCAACGAAATGCTAAAATATTAGCTGTAAAAACAACTGATTGATTTGAAATATGTACGATTTAATATTGAAGCAAAAGAAACAATAAAAAAATGGCAACAAATGAGCTCAAACGAAAACACGGACGACGGACGCCACTGAAAAATACATAAATGTAAATTCAACGTCATCGGTCATAATGATTCGTTCACAATAAACAGTAACACACCATTGCGTCTACACTCGAGGCAATCCGATCACTCTTTAGTTAAATGAAATGTCGTGAAAATTACACCAATCATGAGCCGATAAAACGAGATGTTGCGTTTTAACGTAGTCTTGATCTTATTGTTTTAATAACCTTTAATTTTACCATTATTTAATTGGCAACGCGAAGGAAATAAAGTTTCTGTTTCAAACAAAATTACTGGTTACGTGTACCCATACACCAATACAAGGTGTTCATAACAAAGGGATCATACGAAGGACAGATATACTTATTTCTATCATTACTACAGAGAATTTTATTTCCTTTGCGTTCACGATTATAACATTAAAAGTTATAAAACCAATAACCCGCTGCGTTGCTGATTGGTGTAATTTCTTATGACATTTTATTCAATCTATCGGCGTTAGCATTACCTCGAACGTAATAGAAGCAACGGTTTGTTCATCATCATTGTTCATGTAAGATTTAGGAATTTTTAGTTGACAGTGCCAATCGTGCAAAGTTGGTTGCCTAAGTTCGGCGGTCACATGGTTTGCAATCATTTATGAAGGTTCTGTAATAACTGTTTCCAAGAAAAAATATTTTAAAGTAGTGCTGCATATAAGAAATTATAAAAAAAATTACTAATTGTAAGCAAAAAACTCCCTTTAACAAATAAGAGACTAGATTTAAATAAGAAATGATATAACGAAAAACGAATATGTAATGGAAAAAATCAACAAAACCCTGTACATTTAGTTATGTAGGTACTTTTCATTTCACATTTGGAACACCTAACTTTAAAATAATTCAAAGTACAGGGCTATTCATATAATATTTTACCCCCCCTAACTTTTTTATTTTTTGAGTCAGACAAAAATAGTCAAAATAAAAGTTGTAGGGAATATATGAGTTTAATGAGTTAATGAAAATAGAAATTATACAGGGCGTTCCTAAGATACGAACCAAACTTATGTTTTTTTAATGGAACACCCTGTATATTATTCGATTTTTCTGATCTCCGCTTCTTCCTGAT
>NW_019422388.1:1396-4028 GCF_000390285.2 Anoplophora glabripennis | reverse complement strand
GATATGTCAGAATATATTGCAAATAAATCTAAATCCTTACGTAATTGGAAAAAAGGCAGAAATGCCCAAAAAACGTCAATTTTCTTAATAAAAAAACGTTTTTTTCGTTTTTTAATATCATCTCGCTTATTGTTAGAGATAGATCCAACAAACCATATATGACTGTGCTCGACAAGGAACGTTCTATTCAAATATGTAAAAATATACAGGCTGTTCCATTTAAATTAACAAAGTTAACATCCCCGGCCATTTTGTTCGAACTTCATTTGTTATTCTACTATCATATTCGAAAATTTCATAAAAAATCGTGTAAGTTTTGTATTTCACATTTTATTTATAACTCTTAAAACAAAAAAGTTAAAGGGGGGTTAAAATATAGTGAATCACCATGTACCTAGTTATAAGTCTGTGTAGAAATTTTATTATAAGCAGATACCTAATGTTGAAGTGATAAATTAATAAGAAGAACGCTTCTGTATCGTTAAATTAATGCTTGTTTTTTTTAAGATTTCTTTGGTTAATTTCCTGCTTATTTACTATTTATTTAATTAAACGACTGCATGATTAATGATTATTAATAATTATTATTGGAAGAAAGCTACGATTCAAAAACATTGAAATAAACATAAGTATATTGAAAGTGTTTAATAAAAAAACAAGTTAAAGGTTTTTAAGAAGAAACTCAAAGTTTAATTTAGTTTTGTTAGTAGAAGTAGAAACATAAGTAATTAATAAAAATACTGAATAAATAATAAATGTTAATGATGATTGTTAAGTATAATAGCATATTTCGCATTGCAATACCAAAATTATGACTTTTTTAAGTTTTCGAAATTTCTCGAGAATTCGAGAATTCCCGGGAATTCCTAGTCGATAATTCTCGAGACCCGAGAAAAAAAATAGGCCGAGAAATCAGAAACCCTAGTCGAGAGTGCGGTGGCAGGCATTTCTCGGCTAGGCTTCCTACTCTGGTCCGGGTTCGATCCCCGGTGTCGGCACTGGCAATGTCGATGGATAATGGGTGTTTGTCCGCGTTTTTTCAAGTGTAGCCCCCTTCCGCTCAAGCCTTTGGCTTTTGGATTTGGGGGTTTTCTCATTTCTGTGGTGTGTTTTATGTTTATGTTTATGTTTTAATAAATTTTGTACAAACTATAATAGCCCTATACCGACTTTGATATTTCGAAAATCCAGGAAATTTGGATATGTACTTTCAGAAGGTGATTTCCTGGTGTATCAACGTAAGCTTTGGTTTTCTAAGAAAACGGTGTCGTAATACAAGCGGCCATAATATATGGTATCACAAAAATAGGAAGGTCAAATTCATTAAATCTGTATACAATTATGTCAATCAGCAGTGGAGATACTGGAAAATATTGCCAATGAGTACTCTAGCATTTAGAAGCTACTGAGTGTTTAAAAAATTCCCAGTATCTCCGTCAATGGTTGGGTATAACCGTATACAAATTAAGTGAATTTTTATCTAGCCTTAGTTATCAATCATTAAACCAAGTTTCGCCAATCTACAGTGTGTTAATGAAGTTATGTCAAATATTTTTGCCACATGTCCGTTATGTCAAAGATTTGTGTTGAGTAAACTGTAATTTTAAAATCTGACTTACCTCAACATTGCAAGAAGCCACCTTTTGTGAATTTTCATAGAAGATGTTCGATGTACCTAGAGACCATTTGCTTGCACACAAGCTTCAGCGCGACGTATCCAATTCGCCCGCACGCGTTGCAATATTGCCACGTCCCACACTGGAAATATTGGAAAAAATTCGAGCCACGCGTCAAAACTAATCAAATAGTACTGATTTTTTTACTCTTTCCGAAATTACCTGAACTATAAGGTTCCGGTGAGGTAATTGGAATATATGCCTAGAATTTTTTCAAAATGACCGAATAATCTCTAGCCCCAAACTCAATCATACGAAGTTTGATATTTTCGGTATCTAAAAATTAAAAAAAGCAAAATTATGTACTAAAGGCTGCCAAACAAAAAAAAAATCATAAACATTGTTAAGATTTTATTTTATTTGGTATATATCATTGATATAATAAGCGCTTTTAAATATATAAATAATATTTTCGGACACTGAGGGACATCTATGGGAGAGTGGAAAGGTATTTGTATTTAAATTTTTAAAAAAAGAGGAAGATAACACTATCGGTTGCCGAAAAACGTTGCTTCGCGTAAAGAGCGTTTCTCGTGGAGTTTTTGTTCGAGTTTTGTAAAATGGCTAGCTGTCGTGGGTGTCGGCAAAATAATTACTATTGTTAATTATTATACGTGATTTGCACGGATTAAAACCACGATTCACAATAAAAGGCATCGCTGTTTAGTTTCAGTAAGTTTTAGTTGAAGAGCGTGCCAGATTTTCTTTTAAATTGAGCCATATTTGTCTGTTACGTCTCCATTGTTAGGGAATTCGGCATTGGAGGTAAGCGTGCACAAAATTTCTATAAAAATATAATTCAAGTCCTAACTCATTACAGAACAACGTTATTTATTTGTTTTTATCTACACTTTTAGACGTTTTACCTGGGAGGTAGTAGTTTTTATCCTACGATAATTTTTTTTGGAGAACTCCCCCAGCGAGTTCTATAAGCCAGAGTTTTGTACGCCAGAGTT
>NW_019422388.1:0-1310 GCF_000390285.2 Anoplophora glabripennis | reverse complement strand
TGTCCTGTTACATCTTAAGGCGTCACAGATAAGTACCAAGCATTTAATAGTTTCGAAGACTCAACCTTTTTCCTTTTCCACCGATTCGATAGATCAATATTAGCCATAAGTGTTGGCACCTTTGTAAATAAAATTAGTTTAAGATTATTTAGCATAAGAATTTCCATTACCCGACCATACTTGAAACAGTTGTCGGTTACAATTTTGCAAGGGTCCTTTGGCATATATTTTTTTTAGATGTGTATTTATATAATTATATGTTTTGTCTTCCTATACTAGTGTCCATATACATTTAAATTTAAAGTACCCTGTACAAATATTCAAATCATATTATAATAAATCTATATTGAATGTTTAGTGGTTTCCTCATTATAGTTCTCAAAGTAAGTTTTCGATTGAGGGTACTTAGAAATTACTGAAATCACTTGGCGCCCTAAAAGCCGTTTAATTTTCTTGTGTTTTGTTAATTTGTTTAGTATAAGAACCCACGCCTCCACTGAAAAGCCAACTAGCCAAAAAAAAGGGATTAATTCCAAAGAAAGGTAAACATATTCCTAAATCATGAATCTGGACCCAAAACATAACCTCAAATTTATAAATCTTAACCTAACACAAACATACTAAGTTTTTTCTAAACCTGTGAGTATAAATCCATAAAAATGAAGTATGTTCGTTTTAGGCGCATCTGCATCTAAGTGAACTGCCGCGGCCTATCCAGCGATCGGGAAAAATAATGTTTAGAAAGTGGCTCACTCCTAAAAAAGTGATCGGGGGTTCCATCATGCAGTAATCACATGTTTTGCCGAACGTCTTCCAATAACTCCGGTAAGTGATTTGCAAAAAATCTAGATATGAAGCACTCTCTAAGCGTCTAGGCAATTCAAAAGGTCCCATTAAAGTGTCATTAATGATACCGGCCTACATGTTCACTGAAAACTGTTGCTATTTCGTGTGGATTTTCGATGGCTCAGTGGTGAGTGTTGTGGATGTTACGTACCTACACCAGTTCGACTGAAACATGCTTCATATGTAATAAGTATTTGCGCTGTAAATTGAGGATTTCTTGCATGTTCCTGGAGCAACCATTCGCAAAAACCTGAACGTAGTGGAAAAGCCTCAGGAGTAAGCGCTTAAACACGCTGAATATGAAATGGGTACAACTGAGCTTCTCGTAATGTCCGCCACACAACAGGATGCGAAATATTTACTTGCTGAGCGATATCTCTGGTGCTACGATGCGGCTCTTCTTCGACGAAATCTAAAATCATCTCCTCGACATTTAAGGTTCTTAGTGGTCGCCCTGGGCCACC
>NW_019422387.1:0-4038 GCF_000390285.2 Anoplophora glabripennis | reverse complement strand
TCTTGCTTCACCATAACACAAATACTTCACCATAATACAAATGTTGTCTTCCTTCACCATAAATTAAAACGATATCCATCAACTCTGAGTTGCTATACACGCAAGCCATTTTTGACACTAACTACTAAAAAGTTGATGTAAATAACACTGATAACAGGTAAAAATTACCGCAACGACGGATTTCAGTATTAGGAGTCATATGGCTCTCCACGCGTAATGCGAATGACGCTAGAGACTACAGTTTAATGTGCTATAACTTCAATAATTTTTTTCTCAGAAACTATAAGGACTTTACAAATTTTTTTTTTTACAATATTGACTCCATTTCTCATGTCGCATCTATTCCCAAATTTTTTGATAAGTTGTGAATCACCCTGTATTTCCTGGCCTAAATTACAATTACAATAATTAGTACTTAGGATTAGTGGTAAAAGTTTGGCATGATCGTTCACAACCTTTAAATTAACGTTTCTACTTATACTTACACTTACACTTAGAATTAGTACCTTACAAAATCCAAGCTTTTTTCACTAAGTGTAACTGAAAAACATTGCGCGTGCGCACTTGATGTCAACAAATGTCAAAGGAGTAAATGACAAATCACCTAACCTCAAATGTGGTAAATGTTTGTTTATATTAAAGTTTCTTTAAATTATTATTGTGCAATAAACAATGTTGCCGAGGCGATAAGCGCAGTTCCGGCAACAAATATTGGGTTCACTTGGATATTGGGAAATACTTGACTTCATTGTGAATTAATTTTCGCTAGAATTCGATTTTCGCCCTACGTCTAATATTATTAATTCTAAGTACTAATTGTAATTGGCTGGTTGTAAATGAAACTTTAATGTAATTTATGAGTTGGCTCAGTAATTGTTTGTTTTACAATTAAATTCCGTTTTTGTAAGAATTTTTAAAATTGCAGTGATTTATATTGTTTTTTTTTTCTAAAAAATAACATTAAAGTCGTACTCAAAAACTGTATAGTGAAATTCAGGAATGATACTAATAAAAATATTTTCTAGCGCCCCCGTTTGGTTTTTTATTGTTTTACTTTTAATTTCCACAGCTATTTTTAATATTTATTATTTCTAGTCCTATTCGGAATGCATCTATCTTTCGGGCGCATGACTTTTGTAAGCTGTTCCCGGACGCTCGCCGTCATAATTTTTAATTAAAGGGGTCGGGACCGGCTCTCGTGTCGAGATTCCGGTCGATGTTTTAGTCGCTGATTAACCCTTTATGATATTAGCTAAATGAATTTTTAACTTACATGCGAGCCGGCCTGAAATAAAAGGAAATGCGCGCTGGAACTGCCCTAATTAAAATTAAATGGAGGGCCCCGCACGACGGGGCGATTTTGAAATATTCGGGCGGGAGGGTAGATTGGTTTTGTGCATTCGTTGATTGCTGGTTGCAAAAACGATTTTGCAACCTTGATTTTTTGTTTGTTTCTCGAAAAATAATCGAGACGACAGCCCAGTTTTGAGTTTTATGTACTCGTTGTTCGTGTAAACCGCCATGTTTCACTTGAACACATCATAGTTCACTAAAACTAATTATTAAATTATGGATATATCCTAATCATTAAAAAATAAATAAAATTCCTTATTTTAGTGTTTTTATAAAAAAAATTTCATGACCATTTGTGACGATTTTCGCGGATGTGTCTATGGAGCTTTAATTCGGCGGCGGTCCTCGATTTTTCCGCGGGACGTACGCCCTCGTGCATATTGTGTGTGTATGCAGGAGATAAATCTGGAATCCAATTTAAACCGTTATTGACGTCACGGGCCGTGCGCGGCTCGAATAACGTTGATGTGCATCTCTTCTGCAAGCCGAACGGCATAAATAAAAATCCGCAGCGCGAGATTTACAACCAATTCGCTGTGTATATGCCTCTACACGTCCGCCTGCGTTGTTCTCCGTTCACGGCCGACGGCTGAATATTTAATATCGAGAAAAAGTAAATCCTCCGCCGGCCGGAGGCATCCGCGCGGGGTACCGAAGGGCGTTTTAGTCCGGAGGATGAAATAAATGAAAAACGAGCCAGTCTTCCCGAAAATGTAAAACTTTTTTCCTTCGTATACCATAAAAATTGTTCTTTTGCTTTTGCTATGCCGCATGGTAGCTCGTTGGGGCCAATATTATTTTCTACACTGATTAATGATGTTCAAGGTCACAAAACAAAACCAAAATCGCCGTTTCCTGAATGAAGATGTGTAATGCTAGTATGCCAACTCTGTTTGCTGTGTACATTAAAAATACCTAACATTGCTTCTTGCTGACATCACACAGAACACCATGCTAGCTATATTCGCTACATTCGCTGTAAGGTTATAAAAGTAGTCAAATGTAGATCCGCATATAGTGTTTTATTTGCTATGTTCGTTATGCGTACAAAAAAGCCACCATTGTTGTGTTTATCCAGAATTAGAGCGATATAAAGTNAAACCATAAATGCACTTAATATAGTCGTTGTTTTTAGTACATATAGCAAATATAGTAACCACAGCTCTATTGGTCGTAGCAAATATAACGAACGTAGCTATCCTATAGCGCCCTGTGTAGTTGAAATAATGATTTTTTACCATGTATAGCGAACATAGCTTACGTCTCTATGGGATCATAATGCTTGTTTAACGTGTGTAGCGACCGTTGCGAACATAGCTAACTTTGTATAGTCAGTAGATTATATCACATATATTACATACATATTACTAAATTAATTAGAAAATAATATGCTTATTGCATATAGACGGTGCTCATTGTCAACAAAGTATTAAAAACGTATCTACCATTTCGAACCTACATTCTATATTTTCCGATTCACTTACAACAGTGACTATTTTTAGTACATATGGCCAGCACAGCACGCGTAGATATCACAGCGCTCTGTATGGTTTATAGCGAACATAGATTTGCATGGTCGTAGCATTGATTGTTTTAATGTGTATAGCTAACATAGATTGCAATACAGGTTTCTGTTGAGCTACCAAACTTGTAACTAAATAAATAATAATACAGCTAGCATAGTGTTCTGTTGCCTTTAACTTTTATAGCGCTTTGTCGTTACAAATGAATTTAGCGAACATAGTCTTCTGTGTGGGCCTAACATTATTTTAACGTGCACATAGTTTGGAATATAGCCATACTCGTAAATAAACAAATAAAGTAGCTAACATATTGCTCTGTGTGGTTCTAACTGTTATTGCGAAAGTAGCGAACATAGCATAGCGATCTGTGCGGCCTTAAAATAGAATTTTAACATATCGCTCTATGTAGTTACAATAATTACTGTTTCTAACTGTTATTGCTAAAGTAGCGAACATAGCTACTTAACATAACGCTCTATACGTCCTTAAAATTGAATTTTAACATATCGCTCTGTGTGGTTGTAATAATAATGACTGTTTCTAACTGTTATTGCGAAAGTAGCGAACATAGCTACTTAGCATAGAGCACTGTGCGTCCTTAAAATTGAATTTTAACATATCGCTCTGTGGTTGTAATAATTACTGTTTGTAACTATTTTTGCGAAAGTAGCGAACATAGCTACCTAGCATAGCTATGTTCGCGGTATCTGTGTGGTTGTAATAATAATGACTTTCTGTTATTGCGAAAGTAGCGAACATAGCTACCTAGCATAGCGCTCTGTGTGGTTGTAATAATAATGACTGTTTCTAACTGTTATTGCGAAAGTAGCGAACATAGCTACCTAGCATAGAGCTCTGTGCGTCCTTAAAATTGAGTTTTAACGTGCATAGCGAACACAATAATTAGCAACGCGTGTACATTCGCTTTATGCAACCAACCTAACATCCAACAGATATTGAATACATGCTATTTAGATTTCTTATTGATTTAAATAAATACATTAAGTTTATAGTTTGAAAATATCTGGGGGGCGGAGTCCCAGAGTCCTCCTTCACGAGCCGCCACTGTTTGGAATATAGCCATACTCGTAAATAAACAAATAAAGTAGCTAACATATTGCTCTGTGTGGTTCTAACTGTTATTGCGAAAGTAGCGAACATA
>NW_019422386.1:0-4032 GCF_000390285.2 Anoplophora glabripennis | reverse complement strand
CAGTTTTGAGAAAAAAAAATTTTCGCCAAGTTACATAACTTTGAAAATAGCAAAAATACGTGTTTTTTGCACTTTTAGGTTAGAATATCTCGGAAACCTAGGGTGATTGATCAGTTCTGTGGTCAGATTCGGATTCAGCGCGCCAAATGCCTTCGGAAACGTAGTGTCTGATCTCTGGAATTT
This sequence comes from Anoplophora glabripennis, assembly GCF_000390285.2. Lineage (NCBI taxonomy): Eukaryota > Metazoa > Arthropoda > Insecta > Coleoptera > Cerambycidae > Anoplophora > Anoplophora glabripennis. The sequence continues at coordinate 3,849 of NW_019422386.1, read as the reverse complement.
TTTCCTTGTTGGTCTGTGTTATCGACATACAGGAACTTAAGCTCAATTAGGCCAGAAAAAAGAGCTGGGAAATGACCATTTCACGATTTTTTGTTTCGGCAAGCTGAATTTATCACTATAGATGCTAAATATTATGTACAATAACGTATTAGTTTCCACAGTTATAAAAATGAGGGGAAGATTGTTTGCAGGGAGGTTAATTGTATAATTTGTACGTACATTCACGTTTTTCGTTTATAACTTTTTTCCGTTCATTTCCACGAGAATACAGTAAAGTACTTTTTTTCGTCTTCAAAAGACCTACAAAACTAGCGCTCGAGCGTCAAAAAATATTGATTAGATTAAAACTTATAAGCAGAAGTTTATTTATGACTTTTGAATTAAACACTTATAAACTGCGTTATTATTACCAGAACGTTCTTATTCCTTATCACTGTCTAATAACTCACACGAAAAGTTGAATAGTTTACAAGTACCTTGTAAACAAATTAACTAATTGTTAGTCTGGGCGATCCCGAGCATCTTCTACAATCGCACTGATTTTTTTCATGGAAGATTTCATAATAATACATTGAAATCTATCATTTTTTTTAGTTTCAAATTTGCAACCTGGAATTTTTTTTTTATCTTTTAGCCTTAGTTACAAAATGAAATATATGAATTATGAAAAGAGCTTTAAGTTAAAAAATAATCGTCAAGATTCGTTGAAAAACAACGGAGTTACAGACTGTCAAATATATTTTTTTCAAGCGAATTTCCCTTTTTTAACGGCAGGACTATGAATATTATCGTCATTTTCTTCGGACTCACTGTCGTTCGCTTCCCCCACCCTTCCGTCGCGCCACGGCTCGCCGAAAAATCAAACGACCCTCTGACTTTTAAAAATATTTCTTATGCAATTAACATACGTCCACAAATAAAATATTTTTATCTGGGAAAGTACTCGCGTTGCCGGTTATGACAGTATATTTTTTTTGCTTTTTTTTGCCGTCATATATTTCATTTTGCAACTAAGGCTAAAAAATAAAAAAAAAATTCAGGTTGCAAATGTGAAATTTATTTATAAATTCAAATGTCATAAATAAACTTCTTCTGTTGCTATAACAATAATTATTTTTTCGAATTGCAACTAACTCTATCTTGTTCAAAATTTAATTACAAAACTTTTTTCCTTTTCCATTTTTGTCTAAAATGAATAGTTGCTAAGTTGTCGACGAGAAATCCAAGAAAAAAATGAATTTTTTTGCTATTTTTTTATACGTTTGCAATAACAATTAAGCCCACATTTTTGTTTATTTGCATAGAAAAATTATCATTTCCGATGTTATTTAGAAGTCGTTAAAGCAAAAAATCTCCGATCATATGCGTTTTACCCAAGTATACCCTTTTCAAAACAGATACCGCCTGGACTAAAACAAAAAGTCGCGTCCAACTCTATATTTACTGGCCTACAATGTGTAGCACTACACACAGGCCTTCACAGCTTAAACTTTCTGTTTTCAAAGCCTTCTCAGTCAGAAAACTTAAATATCGTTGGTATTGAACATTTTATATTTTCCGCAAATCTACATAAAAAATAATAAGTATATATTTTTTTAATACATTTTTAGTCCGCTTTCCGTTTTTGAAACAAAATATAAAAATATGAAATTGTGGCCACATCACAAAAACTAAAAATATTATATTTATTTTTTAGTTAACGAATGTATCTCAAAAAAAAAAGAGCTTTTGGCCTCGTCTATCAGATTTGCTTTATCTATGACAGATTTGCAGTACCTGACCCTTGAAAACGGACCAACTTTAACTTCGTAGAACTAGTTTTGCATTTTAAGGAGCTCTTTCAACATTTCCAAATTTCTGCTTTAGTCTTTATAATCTTATATTTCAGCGTTTTATTTATAAAAATAATGACTGGTAACAACTACATTGATACTCCAGAATTGTACAAACAAAATTAAATAAACAAAGAAAGAGTGCCAACGTTTAAATAATTCAAAAAGTGCTGTAAGAATGTTTATCAATTCCTCGCCGTCCGTACATCAGTAGACACCAATTTTTATAATCCTTTACAGAAGCTGCTGTTGCTGTAAATAAGTCAACACGTACTTTTAGAAGGCTATAGCTTGTATACTACAAAATGTAAATCTACAGCAGCTATTTCAGTAAACTATCCTCCTCTGACGCAAGGCTAACGTCAAAACAAAAAAATAATAAACCGCTTTGTTGATAATAAATTCTCCAAGTAAAATAAATAATAATAAAATACTAATTAGTTTATTTGGCTGGGTTGCTTTAACTACTTACGGAATGATAAGATTGACGTCTTCTTCATATAATATGCTAGTCGTTCCTTACCTGCAACAAATAATAATGTGTCAGCAATATATTAAAGGCACCTGTTATTATTACAAATGTTGATTTAATCATTTTCAGTTACCTATGCTCCATTATATTAAACTTTTCAATGATATTAAATGTTTAAAAGGGGATTACAACATATATGTATTACGTTAGCCCAGAAATTGAAGATGTATGTGGTGAGAGCCTGGACTATCATTGTTATACAGGGTGTTTCTGAAATAAGTTCTGTAACACTTGTTTATTTTTAAGTATTGTAATAATAGGAATCAACATATATATTATTTTGTAATGAAAACTATCGTGGTTGCTTTGAATCATACCTCAGCTGTTCACACGGAATGCGCCAGTCAAGTGTTTATTTGCTCTTGAGATAATGTAATTTATGAGTACCAAAATGTAGCCCGGGATGTTAAAACTAAGAAACTTTTTGACAGTGGTGCCTGGCCAGCGCCCGAATAAGGTTGATTATTATATGTGTGTTACATATTTTCCCAACTTTTATATTTAAAGTTACCATTTAGTATTAATATCATTGTGGTGCGACATATTTTGTGTGAATACATTCACGTTTACGTTACTTAAATGAGTCCGGTACTGTTAAGAGCAGCGTATAGGGACATAAAGTTGACAGGCTGAGGTATAGACAGGCATAGATTTGTTATTTTCACAGATGGCGTTTTTCTTTTAATAATATTTGCAATGGACTAAAATATACATGTATAAAAATGTCTAGCACTAATATTTAATGAGTTTTACAGGCGCCCCTAAAAAAGTTTCTGCTAAAGGTAAAAAATTATAATAATTTGTATATAATGTGTAGAAAATTTCTAGGCCTGTATATGGGTATGACTAAATAAAAATGGGAATAAATTTTTTAAATATTTCAATGCAGAGTTGCTGCGTCAGCGATCGAACCTGGTACATATTGTCAACCTCTTGGTTCTTCAATTGAGATCGGAAAGACTATACTGTCAACTAAAAATCCCTAAATCTTAGCGTTATATTTTAATGTAATCTTGAACCGATTTAATAATTTTTAATTTTACCAAAATTGAATTGCCAAAATTATTGGTCACGTGGCCTGTAATCATTTAGGAAGGTTCTGTATTATAGTGAAATATAACGATTTACACGACTAGTGAAATGATAGATAGGTTAAAAGCAATTTTTCTGTGTAATGAAAGTGCTCAAACGTCCAAAAATTTATACGCAGATAAAGTATAAAGTGATGAAGTATGGAGTGAGTGAAGTATGAAGTGATGAAGTATGAAGCTCAAAGGAATATTTCAAATGAACAAGTAGGTTGAAAAAATATGGTAAAAACGATATAAAAAAAGATATTTTTATGAAAATATTTATTACATTTGTTTCTTTGACGTATTTTAAAAAAATATGCTTATAAATTTTACTTTTTTCTTCCTATTTCACATAAAAGTTACAGTTTTAAAATTTGGTTAATCTGTGTAGTCAGCGAATATTAACAAGTTT
>NW_019422385.1:0-4049 GCF_000390285.2 Anoplophora glabripennis | reverse complement strand
TGCTACGCGGGTTACTGATACCACCTCGACCACTCCTCACGACGCACTCACGGAGACGAGTAGCACGCACGAGTTACCACGAAGTGGGTCACCCACAGATACTCGGGACGAGGTTATACCTACGTACCAACTGGTAGGGTCCGGCCCCGATATCGGCCTACTTCCGATGTCGGGTGTCCCGGAACGTGGAACCGTTGGCACCGGCGATACAGTACAATCAGCATTTTTACGAAATGGTACTCAGCGGGAGCAATGCGCATCTCGTTCGACTGCCATAGCATGCGAAAACCCCTTAGACGACTATGTCGTAGGTGACGTAGCCGGCATCTTTTCATCTAAGTAGTTCTGGTACATCGCCCGTCCACTCTCATAATTTCCCCCAAACATTCGATCACCGCCCAAGTGGTCCATATCTAGAAAGTCTAACCGGACACGGCGGTCGACGTGGGGGTCGACCATCGTCGTCGAGATCTCCACCACGAGCTTGTGTCCTAGACACCACGTCTGTAGGCCATATCCACCACTGACCACAGTCGTTTGAGAACCTAGCGCGACCTGGCGTCCAAAGTGGAGCTCAATTTGAACTTATTTTGTCTGCACCACGGACCCATGTCGACGAAACCTATCGAAACGATCATAATTCACGACATGGCGCTCGACGTGGGGATCGAAGCTTTGGTTCGATGTCTCCGCGACGAGCCCAGGTTACCGAATCACCCCACAATTCTCAATTATTAGGCACTTCGGATCATATTACACGACAAATTGATATTTATATGAACCATAATTCATCCACAGACTACCTAATTCCGAATCATAACAAAGGGTTTCTAATTGTTTTTCTTGCATTTTCCACCTTATTTCTTCTATTATTTCCTTTAACCGAAATTACTTTTTCGTGTTTCACCCAATTAATTATTTTATTTATTTAAACTTTATTATTAACTTTATGTACAATAATATGATTTTTGGAACAAAACTGATGAATTGACGAAAATGAGTGTGCGGATGCAGTGTCAGGTGCAAAAACCATGAGAGTCACAACTTTGTTCTCTTTTTGCGGATTTTTTCTTGTAACCGTTGTAAAACTCCTTGATAACACACACGATTACCTTGAAACGGTGAGCATCACTTTGACATTGTATCGAGACTGACGTGCTTTATGGGCATGGAGATCCTTTGCCAATCCAGTGTGATGACTGAACTTTTGTCTCAATGTCGTAGCCGTAAACCATCTTTTGCCTCCCGTTATAATCCTTTGAATGAATGTTTCATCGCCACTGAATTGTTCAAGGAGTTGCCTATAAACATCCATACAATTTTCTTTCTGTTGTTCGGTCATCAAACGTGGAAAAAATGCTGCAACTCGATTCATGTTCAATATTTCAGTCAAAATTTTATGGAATGGCCCAATTGAGATGCTAACCTCTTCTGCAATTTCCCTAACGGTCAATAGGCGATTTACACGCAATAGATCTTTAACTTTCTGAAGGAGTAATCAGGTGAAAACTATTCGTAGCATTGCGTACGACCCAGAGTATCATCTCCGTAAGCTTGTTTCAAAAGTTGAAACGTTTCCGTGAAAGTTTTCCTCAGTATCACGCAAAATTTTACGTTGCATCGTTGTTCCAGAAAACCGCACATATCAAAAATTGTCACTAACACTTAAACACCAAGCAAATAACAATATTACGAAAACTAAATGAGATATCAACATTCCAAGAATTTACGATTATAGAGAAGATTATGCGCAACGCAATACTGCCAACCGCATAACATTAAATATCTCCATTAGCGCGTAATTCAAAACGTTAAGTTATTTTCTAATCTCGTATAAGAACAGTTATGTGTTACGTGTTTTCTATTTTTCATTGATTAATAACATTAATTTATCTTAAACATAGATGTTTTATGAGATAATAGTGAAAATTATTTTCATTTTACATAAAATAGGCATGAAAATATTTTGCACATTTTAATTTACTAAAATTCATGTTAAACTCTTCTTTCAACTAATGTTGATAATATTGCAGTCTAATTAATAAATATTGCAATATCAAAATCAGAAGTATATATTGTTTTAGATTCCTCTCTTAATTATTTTTATTTATAAATTGATCATAGTCTAACTTACAAAAACGTTTGATTATCGTGTAATGGTAGTTTTTATTGAAATATTTTTTCTTTGTCTAGTATATCATTTATATCAATGGTTTCCTTATACGTTTCTTTGAAAACCCAAGAAAATTTGGAAACAGGAAAGGTAAGGTGAAAAAAATAAGGGCGATAAAATGTTAAGTGAATAACCCAAAACATTTTATAGATGTCCTCAATTGGAATATTCGTCTAGAAAAAACTATATCTTATGTTAATATAAGGTTTCAGGTGTAGCTCACTAAACATGAAGGGCAGACAACTGGAAATGAAACGATTTACCAAAATAAATTAGACGACAGAACAGAACAATTTACTTCGCGCTTGTTTAAATAATCATAGGATTCGAATATATCGAGGGCTTCATAACAAAGGGGCTATGAACCCGAGAGATGTAAAATTATTCATGTCCTGGGCGAGTGCCCGGGATTTGCACGTAGTAGAATGGCGCTCCTGGGGTGACATTATTTGGAACCCAAGGAACTGAGAGAAGTGTCAGCAAGGAAGCTTTTGGACTTTGTTAAAAATACAAATCTACTTGCTGAATAGGACTAGTAGTGGGACGCACAGTAGGCCTAATTAGGCCGGGGTGCTATGGGACTTATTAGGACCAACCACTAGGAAGAAGAAGAAAAAGAAGAAGAAATAGTTCATACACCACATAATAACACGAATAAAATTTTAATTATTGTAAATACCGATACACCTGACTAAGGAACTATGCTCCACCCTTTTTGTGGCTCATACGCCCGAAAATACAATTTTCGTGATTTAGGTTCATACGCCCCTCTGTTATGATGCCCTCGATATGTAAAATTACATTCTTCAGGTAGGAAAATATAGATACTAGAATTTTAGATATATTCAGCATAAAAAAATCCATCTAGGATCCGTTTGAAAAACTCTATTTATTTTTTCGTTAGACCACTCCATTTTTATATAACCGTTATTAAACCATGCTCGAAGCTCTAATGCGAATAGACAATGCTAGTGTAGCCACATCAATGCGGTAAATGACGCGCAAATCGCTTTGATGTGTCAAAAAAGACCGCCACTCGTGTTATCGCCTAACGTCTAGCGCCATTATTGACGATGATAAATTAGCGGCTAAATCGTGGTTACACCTACGTTTAATGCAAGAAACTAATTATAATTAACGGCATTAGACGTAAATATGGCCCCAGCATTAAACTAAAATATTAAAATTTATGTATTAGAACAAAGAAGAACGAATAATATCTTGTAAAGTATTTATTACTGTCCAATGTTATGATATTTATAACAAAAATAGATCTCAAAAAGAAAACTGTCGACATAATGAATGAAGAATGTTTAGTTTAGGAGAAAAAGAAGAATACCAAAATCTAGAGAGTACAGCCTATAAAACACAGCAATGTTCATCAGTAAGTTAATTTATAAACTGTACAATTAAAATAAGAAATATTTGACGCAATGCAATATTAAATTTAACGGTTTCTATGCAATTAGCCTCTTCATGCACATCTAAAATTCCAAGTATATCTCCGTTAGTTAAAATAAAATATTCGTTATGATATATAATGCAGAACATTANCGATTTCAAATAGCCCCACAAAAAAAGTCTAGAGGTGTTAAATCAGGCGAACGCGGAGGTCACTCGATTGTTCCGCGTCGCCCGATCCACCGGCCAGTAAACGTAAATCAAGCCCAGTGTGGAACCCAAGAGTCATGCCTGGGTTCAACACCTTACTTCGACAAGCCCATTTCTTGGGTTCAGAAGTTTCTGTTCTCATCTTGCTGGCGGGATCCCTAAATATCGGGAACGCTTGAAATGGCTTACTATTCCATGTTAATAGTTGCCTAATAAAATTGAAAATGAATTTACGTTTAACCCTATCACTACACCTTCCTCTCGT
>NW_019422384.1:0-4064 GCF_000390285.2 Anoplophora glabripennis | reverse complement strand
AATTAATAAATAGAATTTTTTTTTTGACAGCGATCATATGGTTCAAAAATTAGTACCTATCCAGAATTTTGCTTTGTAATGTCTTTATTTAATTGAAAATAATAAATAGATACAAATAATTATTTACCAAATATTTGTTTAGAGATTTCTACTATTAACGCTAAATGTTTTTGAAATTCTGGCTGGAACTCTTCTCTTCGCAACGGAGAGTAACGAGGAGCATAAGTATTACCTTTATTTTTCATATCCATCAGATGTCTGTGTTTTGTAAAATATATGTAATAATTTGATGAAATTTTGTTCTGCTGAGCCCTGGTTTTACGTAAAAAAGATGGGATATCTTCCTCCAAAATCTTTTAAATAGCTGCGAAAAGGTTTTCTTGATGCGGACTGATTCCAGTTTTTTTTCAGTAAATATGGCAAATTTTTATGAGACATAAGAATGTCCCCTATTTTGGTGCAAGAATTAGGTACATATACTATAAGGTTTTAAATTAGTTTTTTGGTTGTTCACTGCCATGATTTAATTGTAAACAATTAGAAGCTAGAGAAAATGACTGTCAACGTGACGTATAGCGAAGACGATTTTGACATCACAAGCCTAAGCCTACTTGATTGCAGTTATGATTTTTTAAGAATCGAGTATTGCCATAGACATCGGTTTTTCACGAAACCTTACTTTCCTTCTATTTTAATAATGCTAAGTGAATTATACTGTAAACATAAATATCTGAAATCAAAAATTAAATGCCTTTTTTATTACTAAAGTGACTGTAATGTGCTGTCTTTTATGTTTAATAAGGATCATTAATAAACTGTCATAGACATCGCATTTCTACAAAAACTTACTTTCCTTCTATTCTAGTAATGCTAAGTGAATTGTACTGCAAAGATAAATATTTGAATTCAAAAATTAAAATGCCTTTTTTATTATTAAAGAGGATGTAATGTGCTGTTTTTTATGTTTAATAAGGATCATTAATAAACTGTCATAGACATCGCATTTCTACAAAAACTTACTTTCCTTCTATTTTAGTAATATTAGGTTAATTGTACTGCAAAGATAAATATTTGAATTTAAAAATTAAATGCCTTTTTTATTACTAAAGAGCAAGGAATGTGTATTTTATGTTTTAATAAGAATCATTGATAAACTGCCATAGACATCACTTTTCTACAAAAACTTACTTTCCTTCTATTTTAATAATACTAAGTGAATTGTGTTGCGAAGATAAATTTTTAAATTCAAAAATTAATTGCCTTTTTTATTACTAAAGTGAAAGGAATGTGTTATTTTTTATGTTTTATTAAGAACCAATTTGTTTTACTAAAAATTTGAAAATTTTTTTTTTCAAGTTCAAACATGTCAAATTTTTAAAATAAATTTTGGTTGTAAAATTTTCTTACCGAATCCCCCACGTCCTTGAGTTAATGTCCGGAAATTTTTTCTCAATCACGCATTTTTCTAGAAAATTTTCCCTAGTCTGGGACTCGGGAAAATTAAATCAAAATGTGTTCCTTCGGAAAAATTTCCGGAAATAATTCAAGCACTAGAGAGATTATAAGTGATAAGTTTTTACTTGAAAATGTTGTAAAAGAGCACTGAAATTGTTTTCGCTAACCTGCAAGTCCAAAACGTTGTTTTTATATTTTTGTTTGTTGTAATAAATTTCGTTAAGCAAACCATTCATTTTTGCAATAAATATTAAACCATATCATTTTTGATTAGGCAATAAAAATACCTTTCAATTGAGGTATCACTCTTTCTTCTCATTTAAAAATTTAAGGGTTGCAACTGCCACTCGTAGAGAATTGAATTTGGGGATGAAATTTTTAGAAGATGGCATTTCAGAATCCGCAATCGACGTGTTTCGGCATTTTTTATAAATCTGCATAATAATTGAATTTATTCCATTTGGCTATTCCACACTGTAGGTATAATGCGAGGCCACACAAAATATTTTGATATACTTACAGGAAAAGTCGCAGTTCAGCTCAGGTATATTTTCCGTCTCTGGGGTTGTTTTGTATTTTTCCCAGCAGATATAGAATTTCAAACAAGATCAATAAACACCCGAAAATATCGGCTGGTCCCTGATACATCTGCAGTGGAAATTTTTATATTTGATATACACCGTTCCCCGTTATTACCCACTAAATTACACCCGAACAGAATCTGTTGGCCGTGGAAGGTGAACGTAAAAGTGCACGTACAATGCGCGAATGATTCTCTGGCGTTGTATATTCATTTCCTGTTTTAAAATAGAATGCAAAGCAACGTAAATAAAAGATGGTGATTGTTTGCAGCTAGCTTTACGGTAACGATACGAAGCGGCAAAAACTTAACGCTACCCGTTCCGCCAGAAGGAAAGTTCGCCGGAATGTCGGGTCCCCGGTTTCACTCGAGCTTACCGTAAGCTGCTACATACAAATATATGCACTATGCTACGTGCATTGTGAACCCCGTACACGTCGGGCTCACGTACGGCTACGAATTTTTGTGTGAAATTTGTTTGCGTTAGGTATGATACACTAAACAATACAAATCAAATTTATAAGCCCGCGCTACCAGTGGAAACGTTTTTAAAGACCGAACTGAATGCTTTCGTACGCGAGACAGCCCAATTGTGTGTAGTAAATTTCAAAACTTAATTAAGGCAGTCTCATTTACGGGATTATAAAGCGGCTTTTTCTTACTTTTCGATACTGAATAATTTCTTTTGTATTGGGGAATATTAATTAAACGACTTGTCAGAGTCCTTTGTCCGGCATAAGGACGGTAAAGCACTTTCACAACTTCATAAACGTCACCGGGGTATTTATTATTATTCCGATCGTTATTTGCTTAAATACTACTTTCGTTTGAATTTTTGGAACAGGTCTTAATGTTTAAATTTACGTAATCAATTAAATCTAGCTTAAAAACTAGGAATACGTACAGGGTCGGAGAAAGTCCCCATGGTTCATCGGTCGTTACGTGAGAGCGATAAAGTAAGTCATAGAAATCCGTGCGATAGAGAAAGATGGCTATAATGAAGGCGTCTAATAGTCACCGCCCATTTTGCCCTTCCACAAATAAGAAGTGGATCTTACTTTAAAAATAGGTATCGTTTAAAATAAATATTTGAAATAGTAAAACGAATAGTCAAGGCGGTATTTGTTTTAAAAACGGGTATACTTAGGTAAAACGCATATGATCGGAGATTTTTGCTTTAACGGCCTCTGAATAACATCAAAAATTATAATTTTTTATGCAAATAAAAAAAACGGGCTTAATTGTTATTGCGAAAAAAGTATAAAAAAATAGCAATATATTTCATTTTATTCTTGGATTTCTCGTCGACAACTTAGCAACTATTCATTTTAGACAAAAATGGAAGAGGAAAAAAGTTTTGTAATTAAATTTTGAACAAGACAGTTGCAATTCGAAAAAATAATTTTTGTTATTGCAAAAATCGGAAAAATTGCAAAAAATGCTAGTTTATTTGTCAATTTTTTTCAGACACTTGAATAATACCTAGGATCTTCATACTTTTCCCAATTAAACTTCTTAATGCNCGAGTACTTTCCAGATATAAATTTTCAAAATTTGCAATCACGGGAGTCCCATTTAAAATGTCACTCAAAGATATTCAAGACCGCGTGAAATCAATGAGGTATCAGTGGTAGGGGAAGCAAACACACAGCTACTCCGATCTGAATTCTCGAATTCAAAACTGCGACACTTGGAAAAATTTCAATTATCTCAGCTTCTATTGGACCAATTTCGATGATTTTTTTTAAAATCGATGTCACAACTTAAAAAATTCATTCATTATCATATTTTCAAATAACTTTTATTAATTATTGGACTTTTGACAATTTTTTATTTGCATAGAAATCATTTCTGATGTTATTTAGAAGCCGTTAAAGCAAAAATCTCCGATCACATGCGTTTTACACAATCCGAAACAGATACCGCCTGGACTAGAATTCTATTCTTAATTTTATGATCTACATAGATTTTATAGAAACATGTTTTGTATTGTATATTAATGTATCGTTTGTTTAATACAAAATTGAAT
>NW_019422383.1:0-4050 GCF_000390285.2 Anoplophora glabripennis | reverse complement strand
TTATCGCGAAATGAAAATCGAAAAAGATATTCAAGAAAAACGTGACCGAAAAATTGTTACTCTTTTCAGTCATTTTTGGACACTTGAACAAAATCATTACCTATTACTTTTTTTTTAAATAAAAGTACAACTTTTAAGGGAAAAAATGAGCCCTGATTCGTTTCTCTACGACTATTCGTCGAGCAAGAAGAGCCGATTTTCGATATGGCCTTTTTTTCGAAAAATTGATATAAATCGAAAAATTTTTTATATTTTTTAATTTAAAAAAAGGCACATTTTTTACTTGCCGAGAGCTATATCTACAGCAAGTAACAAGTTTCAAAACCTTAATTTGCAAGAGACAGCAAAAACAAAAAAAGTCGATTTTTGACGGTTTTTTGCTTGTGGAATTTTTGGAAAAAAATATATCGACTGTATGAGGTTGTAGAGCAACATTTTTTTTTAAATTCGCGTAAAAATGCCAGCAATCGATTCTGTAATAGACATTATCGATAAATAAAAATCGAAAAAGGTATTCAAGAAGAACGCGACCAAAAAATGTTTTTTCAAAGTCATTTTTGGACACTTGAAAGGAATAAAGCCGTTATCACTCTTTTTTACCGTGAAAGTACAACTCTTAAGGAAAAAATGAGCCCTGATTCGTTTCTCTACGACTATTCGTCAAGCAAGAAGAGCCGATTTTCGAGTTGACCTTTTTTTCGATAAATAACTCGAAAAATNGGACACCTGAAAGGAATAAAGCCGTTATCACTCTTTTTTACCGTGAAAGTACAACTCTTAAGGAAAAAATGAGCCCTGATTCGTTTCTCTACGACTATTCGTCAAGCAAGAAGAGCCGATTTTCGAGTTGACCTTTTTTTCGATAAATAACTCGAAAAATTTTTAATATTTTTTTATTTAAAAAAATACACTTTTTGCTTGCCAACGCTACATTTACAGCAAGTAACAAGTTTCAAAACCTTAATTTGCAAGAGATACAGCAAAAACAAAAAAAGTCGATTTTTAACGGTTTTTTTCGATATATCTCGAGAAGTAATGTAGCAATCGATATATTGAAAAATACGAGTCGATAGGTTTTTTTAATAGCCACAACTTCCTCTTTTAACTTTTTTCGACTGGAGTTCATTTCTTTATTAGGGAAACACCAGTGTTTTTACTTTTATGAATTTTTTAGGTTAACTTCGCCGTTTATGCGCCACAGGAAAAAAAACACTATCTTTTTTNAATAGCCACAACTTCCTCTTTTAACTTTTTTCGACTGGAGTTCATTTCTTTATTAGGGAAACACCAGTGTTTTTACTTTTATGAATTTTTTAGGTTAACTTCGCCGTTTATGCGCCACAGGAAAAAAAACACTATCTTTTTTTGAATTTTTGTTCCTATATCACTATATTTTTTGTTTCCAGGTGGGTATTTTTTGTAAATTTAACATTAGGCACAGATTGATTTGACTATTTGTCCCAAAGTTTCCCTGTCCGAGCCTCAATTGCTCCTATTACAGTTTGAGCTTCCATGTCTTAGCTTCAGTTTGAGTTTCCCTGTCCAAGCTTCAGCTTGGGTTTACCTGATTGAACTTCAGTTTGAGTTTGCTGTCGCTGCTTCAGCCTGGTTTTGGTGGTTCAGTTAGAGCTTCCTTGTCCGAGGTTCAGAATTAGTTTGCTTCTAGTTCAGTTTGAGTTTTTCTGACCATGGTTTAACTACACTCTATTCCGTTATTCAGGTTGAGCTTGCCTATCCGATTTTATGTTTATCTGAGCTTCAGTTTGAGTTTTCTGGCATTCCTGCCTGTCACAATGATTGGATGGACAATTATGGGGATGGGTATGGGCAGATGGGCGTTGAATCCGTTTGGCCCAAAATCAATGGAATAGTGCTTGTCTGGCCCTAGGGATGTGTAAAAAGGCATTTTTCTGCCATTACTACTTATCATAGTAGTTCAATGGGGGTCGGTTATTGGGGGGTATGTAGGACAGTGGACAGTGGGGTGTGGATCCGTTTGGGCTAAAATCGATTGAATCATGCACTTTTTATATATTTCCGGATTTAATGACCCTCCTCGTTTGTTTTGAGTTTTTAACTTAAATCCCCCGAATGCGATGAATAAATTTTAACTGATTTTTACATTTTAGGAGTGATTTTTGTGGTTTTCACTAAAAACAAGGGTTAATTGGGTTCTTAAATAAAATATTCAACGAACTCCACAAATGTGGTTAGTCGAATCGTATCAGAGATACACCCATTGAACGCAGTTTTAGGTTTTAGAAGTGGTATTAGACATTTAAAAAAAATTTAATGGCTGTGGAGCATTTTCCATGCAAGATAGATTTGGTTTCTGCGGGACCAAATACATACTTGGGCGTGGGTCTCATTCGCGGAGCGGACAACTTTTTTGCGTGCCTGTGTTATTCAATCAAAAAATTCCTGACTGTGTCGAATCGCAGATAAATATCGACGAAAACGGGAGCAGGTGGTAAAGCGTGAGTTTCTCACGTCGCGGGTCGCCTATTTCTGTTCATTCACAAATATAAAAATGAAATCATAACTCGGTGCAGTCAATTTGGTACAGATTAATGTATTTTGACAGAATATGTCTATAAGATGTTGTGCAAATAGCTTGTAATTTTTCAATTAGGCCGTTGGCGGTCTGCCAAGATATGCGGAGCCACTTCGCGGACCGTATATTTCATTTTCCCGAGCCCAGTCGGTACAGACGGACGCACACACAAGGGCCACTTGTTCCACTCCCGGCTTCTGTTTTAATCGACGATTTATATCTGTTCGGGTTAATTATAAACTGGCTTATTACTGACGGCCGTTTCGGTTGGTATTTAAGGCAAAATCCCATTCGAAAATAGCAGTGTCACGGCGGGGTAACAATAAAATAATTACGTAAAATTAGGAAAATGTGGTATGTGTTATAGTGCAGGTGTAGTTTGACACTATTAAAGACAAAATAAAAATCCATTGAGTCTATTAATTGTTTTTTTTATTATTTTGTATAAATGTCAAAATATCCGCATAACTATGAAGAGGTAAATTAAGTTTTTGATTTACAGGGTGATTCTTTTATTAGGGTAAATGCATTATTGTTAAAATCGGCTGAAAATAATTAAATTCAGAAACTGGTGCTCTATTTTCGGGAACTGTCACTCAGACATAGGATAAAAAAAATTATTTATGAGGAGATACTCTATTTTTTGCAGTTTTTTTATTCTTTCAATTGTTTCCGAAATATTAACAGTTAGGAATCATATTAGTCCAGTCACTGAACGCGAAAATAAAGTAAAAGCTCCCAATTTTTCCGGAGATCATGGATTTTCCTGAAAAGCATACAAGCTGATCTGATCCCTCACTTCAAAAGTTATATTGTCTAGATATGTGCTTTTTTCTATTTAGGGGTGAACACTAGCCTCGTGCGAAAAAAATGCGAAAATCGCAGATTTTAAAGATTCAATTCATGTTCAAATATGTTGGATTAATTGCCTATCATGTTTTTTAATATAATTTATGAAATTTAATTACTTTTCAGCCCTTAAAAATCCTTAAAACTAACCTTCCATGGCAAAAAAAATTAGAAAAAAAAAGTTTTTAACAGTTTAAAATATTCTTTTGGTGCATTCACAATGTATTGCATTTCTTTTGTTATTGATTAGAAAGCTTACGACTCATTAGAAAGTTGCAACCCTTAAAAACCATCCCTTATAATAAAATAAAATATTATTGAAAGCTTGATGTTTTAATGGTATGCATATCTTGACTTCAACTTGTGGGAGTCATAACTCAGGTTCTATACCATCTATAAAAATAAAAAAGCATTCTCTTTGCTACTTAATTACCTTCATTTTTGCTTATGATAATTTTTTTGATAAAACTTATGGCTCAAAAATGGCTCAAAAACATGCATTTTTTTGGGTTAACAACGAACATGTTTAGGCGCAAATAACTCAAAAAGTATTATAACGAGCGTTCAAATAAAAACGTGGTCAAGTTGGTTCTGAAAATTTGGACGTAGGGCGTAGCGTATAGCAAATGAACTTAAACGACATCTGT
>NW_019422382.1:0-4043 GCF_000390285.2 Anoplophora glabripennis | reverse complement strand
TTGACACAGCCCCGCATTCATTAAAAACTTTGGAAATTTTAGAAACAGTACTCTGAGATATTCGGGGCCCATCTGGGTGCCTGTTATGAAATATTCCACATACTTCTCCCACAGTCCTATCATTATCTCCTAAAAGCTGCACAATTTCAATTTTTGCTTGTAAATTAAATTGCCCACCCATAATTACAATATGGAAATAAACTAATGTCCTAATGACAATGAACGTATCTTAAATATTTGACGTTTGACTACAAAAAGAGTTTTGTTTTCATAGCACCCTTATAATAAGCTTTCTATCCTTGATGTACGACACGTTGTTATATCAAATGTCTTTAAAGTAGGTAGTTACCCCGCAACAACTACACGTAAAAATGTTTGTAAATAATTTCAAAACTGCATCCATATAAATGGTGACTTAAAAACTAATATAAACGAGAATCTTTTAATTTTAGCAAAATGCTTTAATTTTGCATTGCTATTTACTTACTTATATAAATACCTAATTATTAATAACCGTAATATTATAAGTTTAAACGTTTAATGCGATTAATTAAAAGCGTAAAATTAATTTCCCATGTTTTTAAAAATAATTTTTCATAGGCAACATTTTTTTTTAGAAAATTACTATAAAAGTATTGAATTAAATGTAGCCTATATTAAAATTGTAATAAAACCGTCATTATAAAATATTTATTTATGAAATTTGGCATGAAACCGTTTTAGGGGATGTAGAATCCAGTGCCGTAGATAGATTTTAAATCAAAAAATCGCTAAACAGTTTTTGTAAAATTTGACAGTGAAAAAAATTCATAGTAGGCCTTGAAAATCAAAATTTCACCTTCTAATTTTGCATCATGAGAGTGCTTTTGGAGATCTATCTTTTAAAAAAAATCCGGTTCAAATCGGTCCAGAAACAACTTTTGTACGCGAGTGTTTCCATTTGAAATGGGTCACACTGTATATATCCCAGCAGTACACTATAGGTGAGCCTAGTGAAAACGATTTAGCTACCTGGATGTGCATCTACAGACATATTTTGAGTGTAGGTGAGATATAGCCTACAAAAAATTCGACATGTTATATATCATCATCACTTTACTGCCTGTGGTAGGAAGCTTTGTTTCGTATCTATTGGCACAAAGTGACCAACTAACTTGTAAGTGCCATGAAAGCACTATCGATACGGTTTATGTTTAGTGATCCTCACGAATAATCTTAGCTATTACTAGATATTGAATGTGTAATTAATTGCTGTCGCCCATAGTAAGAGTACCCAGTTTTTACAAATCGAAAGGGTAGTATAGTTATGAAAAATTTATATATTCAGAAAGATACACTATTTTTCGACGTAGTTGCCTTGTGAGCCGAGGGTTGAGGTTTCTTCATCAAAAAAATCTCGCGGCCTCTAGGGCTGTTTTTTCTTTTAATAGTTGCCTAATACAATGCTCAATTTTTTAGCGAAGTTTTCGAAAGCAGTAGACCTATGAAATTTTTATAGAAACAAAAACAACATATGGTGAGAAATCTCTCGATTCTAAAATACGAAAGTGGTGTTGCTCAAATTGGAACACACTGTCTAGCATGTCCGGGTTAAATGAAATCATTTGAGAAACTGTATTAACAATTTTCTTTTAAAAAATTTGGCACCAGTACGTTTATAAAAACTTCGCAAAATGCTAGTATACCAAATTTCGTCAAAAAATGTCACACGATAATCATATCGATAGGTTTCAAATTTTGAAAAATCCGTACTTATTCAAGTATGTTTTATAAATCAATGTATCTATCTACTAGCCCTCCTTGACCGAAACAAACTATGCACTGCTGTTTTAAAATAAGATGTTACCTATTTTCTTAGAAATTTAAAAATATGTTTGCATAAATAAATGTTCAATGATAACATTAACTGAAATTTTTAGATATTAAAGTAACCTCTTACAAATTGCGATTGCTGATTTCCAAGGAAATATAACATAGGTTATAAAAAGCAGGTTATATAAGAATTTTAAGTAATTCAAATTATATTTATATATTAAAAAATGATAACCCCACAGTTACTAGAAAAATATCTTCCAAGTGTTCGACGTTCTATTACCCTTAGAATTGATACGTTACATTAAAACGCCCTGTATAAATATAATGAAATTTATCTAAATATGAATTTGTTTGTTTAAAGTAACTTTAAATATCGTCCCTATATAATATAACCCTATATGACCTAATATGGTAGGATGTATAAGATCTGCGTAGCTGCTTTATATGTAAACAAGTATTTATTGATATTATACAGGGCGATCCAGAATTGATGGTGGTCCGCCATTACAGGAAATCGGAAAGAGTAAAGAGCAAGAGGGGATCTTTGTGGCAAGATAAAATAAGTCCTTGACATAAAATCTCATGTTCTCTCTAAGGAAGGTCTGTGATACATCGAAATGATTTTTCCTATTTTCATAATTTTTTTTTTTCATAAGAAAGATCTAATATTCATAATATTCATTAAATGATATCTCTGCCCGTTCAGAAGATATAAAATAGAGATGTGTATAAAGATTTCCTATTTCCTATTTGCTTTTTCCGTTTTCCTTTAACGGTAACCAATCGGTCAGTTCTAGGTTGTCCTTTACATGGAAACAATCAATTNGACGTTCTATTACCCTTAGAATTGATACGTTACATTAAAACGCCCTGTATAAATATAATGAAATTTATCTAAATATGAATTTGTTTGTTTAAAGTAACTTTAAATATCGTACCTATATAATATGACCCTATATGACCTAATATGGTAGGATGTATAAGATCTGCGTAGCTGCTTTATATGTAAACAAGTATTTATTGATATTATACAGGGCGATCCAGAATTGATGGTGGTCCGCCATTACAGGAAATCGGAAAGAGTAAAGAGCAAGAGGGGATCTTTGTGGCAAGATAAAATAAGTCCTTGACATAAAATCTCATGTTCTCTCTAAGGAAGGTCTGTGATACATCGAAATGATTTTTCCTATTTTCATAATTTTTTTTTTTCATAAGAAAGATCTAATATTCATAATATTCATTAAATGATATCTCTGCCCGTTCAGAAGATATAAAATAGAGATGTGTATAAAGATTTCCTATTTCCTATTTGCTTTTTCCGTTTTCCTTTAACGGTAACCAATCGGTCAGTTCTAGGTTGTCCTTTACATGGAAACAATCAATTGATTCAGTACATAGTTCAGCTTATACAGCAACAATTAATTTTGCTCTCTCATAACCATGAACATACCAAATGAATAGACTAGTTGATTGCGAAAAGCTCATTATTAACGACAAGGGCAGGCTTTAATTAAAACAAAGCAGTTGGGAGTGCTGGGCGATATAACGCATGCTTATATGGGGTGATTGTAGCGTGTACATTTCACATACAAAATCAACGCAAATTATGAAGTTGTTTTCATTTCATAACTATACAACGATTGTGCTCATATTGTACAGATAATACGTATATAGGGTAATTCATTAAGACTGGAAATTCTTTGGAAAAAAAATAAAATAAAGAATTACTACTCACGTGAGTCAAGATTCTCTTCGTTTTCAAGATACAGTGTATTAAATTTAAAAACATAACAAATTTTTTGAAGTATTTTTAAAGTCGTTTAACATAGAGCGAAGAGTCTCTTCGCTCTATGATGATTTATTCAATTATTGGTAAATACAAGTAAATTCAAATATAATATATTTATATGTCAACTATTGGCAAGATACTTGGTATCATTAACTAAGGCATCTTAAATTTTCTCATGAAGGTTTAAACAAACTTAAAGCCATCTCTGATGAAGCAGGTAGCTGCACCTTTAATATCGATGTTGCCGCACACCGCAGTGTGAAAGCGCTAACGGCGGTTTTTGTGGCTTAAATTTTGTGTTCAAAATTACTGAAATTTATTCAAATCTCGTTTAAAAGTAACAGAAAAATTAAATGCATAAATTTTTCATTTTCGTGGCCTCTATCACCGTTTTCATAGAACGCACTTATTTCAGAACTACCCTGTATATGGTATAAAA
>NW_019422381.1:0-4041 GCF_000390285.2 Anoplophora glabripennis | reverse complement strand
GAAAAAATTATAAGGTTGGCACTCAAACGTAAAAAAACATTTTTTAAATAATTTATTTAAATAATTTTATACTTTCAAAAAATTTTTGGCGGTCCTGTATTTTACCTTCCGCGGTCCGGACCTGGACTGCGGTCCGCCAGTTGCCGACCCCTGTTCTAGGTAAACTGTTAGGATCAATCCTTGTTCAAACCACCCAGACAAAAAATGGTTTCCGACTTAGTAGGCCTCATCAGTGTGCCATACTTCTGAAACAAAAGGTCTTATCTGCAAAATATCTTGAAAGGCAAAAGTTGCATGACATTGCCCTCTCCTGACAGGTGTCACAGCTAATTGACGACAGATTCAAATTCTCTACAAAAAATATCCGAGTTTAAAAATTTCATTTTGTGGATTTCAAGTTTTGGAAATCAAAATTTCAAGTGTTTTTGCTGATAAACTCCAAAAAACAAAATTTATCGTCAGTCATCATGTTATTCGCCATAAAATTCTGTAACTTTAACCGAATTTGACCGACCACTTATGTCTTCAAATAACCGAAACCCTCATATGGTGGCTTGAAAAAATGACCGTTATATTAAGATAGAACTTTTTGGCATTTATTTATATTTTAAAGGTGTGAAATAACTTTTGATTTAAATATTTTTGCATTGACCACAGTTTTTGCATACACTGCTTTATAACTGCTCACATTTCATTGAGGTTTCAGTAACATAGTAACCCATAACTGCATTATACATCTTAAATGGGCTTAAATCACACTTACATCATCATATAAAAAAATGTTTTCGTAAATAAAAATCTCAAAAACAAAACGATTCCAACAAAACAATCATGAAAAACATTTAAATGGCAATATGTGACTGTTCTTGTGATTTTGTTCGTTATAAGAGGTTTGGAGTGGTGTGTGGCGCTGATGGTTCTGTGAAATGTGCTTTTGCAGAAATCAAGGGTTTTACCTTTAAAATACGACACGTCAAAGGAATTTTAATTTCATTTCTGATGAAAAACAAAACGATTTACCTTAAAACCCTCGATTTTTTTTTGTCTACATTGTACTCTCAGGCCCTAAGAAAGAGAACGACTGGGGTACAGGTGCAGGTAATACGGGCTGGGGAGGAGACCCGCGATCTGCTGACCCACGTCAGGCCGGCATGGACCCCAGAGAGATTCGTCCCGAATTGAGGGATATGCGTGCCGCAAGTTCCGATCCCATGCGACTGTTGGACCCTCGTGAACAAATGAGGCAAATGGCTGGTAGCGATATGAGAGGAGACCCGAGAGGTATAACTTTAATTGACTTACTCTTTTTTTCTCTTAGGTGTTGATTTGTTATTCTTATACATTTGAAGTGATTCGTCTCGGCAGATGTCTTTGATACAGAAGAAGCTTCAGGATGCTGCTTTCAGTTTTTTTGTATGTTTTTTCCCCACTATCAAATTTCTACCTATTTAAAAAATAAATTATCGAGTACAATTGTAAAATAATGAGTTACAAAACCGTTATAAAAAATACTGAGGCAAGAAAATTCCTCATAACTTTTTTATTCACAGTTTTTCGAAATTTTTAACCTTCCGTTTAAAAACCATTAAAAATATTTTGTTCCAAGGAGACTAACAACTTTAATTGACTTATTCTTTTTTTCTCTGAGGTGTTGATTTGTTATTCTTATACATTTGAAGTGATTCGTCTCGGCAAATGTCTTTGATACAGAAGAAGCTTCAGGATGCTGCTTTCAGTTTTTTTGTATGTTTTTTCCCCACTATCAAATTTCTACCTATTTAAAAAATAAATTATCGAGTACAATTGTAAAATAATGAGTTACAAAACCGTTATAAAAAATACTGAGGCAAGAAAATTCCTCATAACTTTTTTATTCGCAGTTTTTCGAAATTTTTAACCTTCCGTTTAAAAACCATTAAAAATCTTTTGTTCCAAGGAGACTAACAACTTTAATTGACTTACTCTTTTTTTCTCTGAGGTGTTGATTTGTTATTCTTATACATTTGAAGTGATTCGTCTCGGCAGATGTCTTTGATACAGAAGAAGCTTCAGGATGCTGCTTTCAGTTTTTTTGTANAACTTTAATTGACTTACTCTTTTTTTCTCTGAGGTGTTGATTTGTTATTCTTATACATTTGAAGTGATTCGTCTCGGCAGATGTCTTTGATACAGAAGAAGCTTCAGGATGCTGCTTTCAGTTTTTTTGTATGTTTTTTCCCCACTATCAAATTTCTACCTATTTAAAAAATAAATTATCGAGTACAATAATTGTAAAATAATGAGTTACAAAACCGTTTTAAAAAATACTGAGGCAAGAAAATTCATCATAACTTTTTTATTCGCAGTTTTTCGAAATTTTTAACCTTCAGTTTAAAAACCATTACAAATTTTTTGTTCCAAGGAGACTAACATTTCCCAAAAAAAAATAAGTATACTGTTTTTGGACATTATTTTACGAACATATTTTTTAAATGTTCTTTTTTACTTTTAACTTTGTTTTAAATCTATTTTTTTAAATTTGATTTTATTTATATATTTTTGTTATAAATTTTAAAACTTTATTTTAAATCAAATTTTGGACAAAAAAAATCATACTTTATATAATTAAAATTTATTCAACTGTGATTCTTTCCAAAATGACATATTTTTCGAATAAAATTGCAATAGTACATTGTGTAACGAGTGGGGAAAAGTTGCCAATAGCGCCTCACGGACGCAGTTAACGCATGAGCGAAGCGAGTGTGGAAAGCGCCCAAGTGGCGCTATGGCAACTTTTCCGAACGGGTTGCACATACTATTTTCTATCACAAGTGCAAGTCGTTATGGGACCTATAGCATAGGGGGTTAGGTGCACGGAATGTGCTAGATAGTACAACAGCGTGACGTTATTTTCATAGCGCAACGCTGGAGTGTTGCGCTATGAAAATAACATCACACTGTTGTACTATCTAGCACTTTCCGTGCACCTAACCCCCTACACTATAGGTCCCATAGCGAGCGCGCGTGATAGAAATGTCTTTTCTATTATATGTACATTTGGCCAACAACATACTTTAATTATTTTTGTCCTGAAACAATTTTATTATATTGGTGGTAAATTTTGTTTTATTCTGTTTCAAAATGTCTCCAAAGTGCCATGTTAGTCAACAAAATATCCCTCTTATTTCTCCGTTTCACAATTGTAATATGAATGATTGATAGAAGGTGCCTATAATAAAACAAAATTACCTGAATCACACCAAATTCCGCATTGCTGCACTGCACTGCTGGGCAATCTATCAACCACTTGTCATCTGCTGAGATTTATTGCCCAGTTGCCCAATGCAGCTGTGTTTGTTTTCCTTTGCCTGCGCTCGCATTCCTCAACTGGGCGTATACATTTCTATTTAATTCGACCTGTATATGGGTACGGCAAAATAAATATGGGAACAAGTTTTTCCTATAATTCAATGCCTAGTTGCTGCGTCAGCGACCGAACCTGGTACATACTGTCAACTTCTTGGTTCTTCAATTGATATCGAAAAGGCTAATACTTATAACAATTTTTCTGTTTCAAAAAGAAAATATGTTTCTTAAAAATTTTATTTTAAAAAGTTCTATTTTGATGCATAAAGATGGAAGTGATTCATCCCGTAGAAATGTTTACATCAGTTTTGAGCTTAATTTAGAATATATCCATTCAACTTCAATGATTCATTTTGCCAAATTTTTACGAACCCGAACAACGCGAAATTGGTGACTAACAGAATGATTGTACTAAAACATCTTTTATTCCAATTTTCTTCTACTTAAATATTTAAATGAAAAATAGATTTTTTATTTCTTATTTTTGTTTCTCTAAAATTAAACAACAGTACTTATTGTATTTTATATTTAAAATTTCTCAAATGAATCAAACTTAGGCGCTTTCCGCACTCGCTTTGCTTGTGCGGCAACTGCGTCCGCGTGGCGCTATTGGCAACTTTTCCCCACTCGTTACGCAATGTACTATTATATTTAAAATTTCTCAAATGAATCAATTTGGCCAAAGTGTAGGCTAGT
>NW_019422380.1:2476-4052 GCF_000390285.2 Anoplophora glabripennis | reverse complement strand
ATGCAAATCATATGCGTCCCATTTAGGTTGGTGAAGGGGGTTTTCGGCCCGTAATATTTTTTACATCGATTTTTTTACAATTTTTTCTACAGATTTATAAAATCTTAACAATTTTACGTAAAAAATATTATCTTTATTATCTTTGTCCAAATCGATATTTCCAATGGTTTTCGAGTAAATTGAGTTTGAAAATTACTCTGCTGTTATTAGGCCAAAAATTGCAAACATCTGTTTACCATGGCAAATAAAAGACTGACGTTGTCACAACGCTTAACAATTTAAGTTATTGTTAAACTGTCAATTGAGCTTTGCAGTGTTTAATTAGTAAAAGTGAGGAGTGGAAAATTTAAGTATAGAACATTATTGCAACTCATAAAATGGAGTCATATTCAAACACGGAAATGGCAGATATGCACTTTATGTACGGCCGTGCGGCTGGAAATGCATCAGAAGCGAGGCGTCTGTATGCGGCAGCATACCCGAATAGAAGACTTCCTTCTCGACAGGTATTTCAGAGGATCCATCAACGTTTAAGAGAAAATGGTTCGTTCCAACCAAGAGTAAATGATCGTGGCAGAGACAGATTTGTAAGAACACCGGTGATGGAAGAAAATGTATTGAGAGCTGTGCAGGACAATCCAAGGGTTAGTGTAAGAAGTGTCGCACGTATGCATAACATAAGTTTTTCCGTAGTTTGGCGAATTCTTTGCGAACAACTACTTCATCCTTTTCATATCCAGCGTGTTCAAGCTTTAAATCCGAATGACTACGAACCACGTCGGCAGTTCTGCCAATGGTTTTTGCGAAAATCGAGGCGGATTCCGAATTTTGCATCTCTTATTTTGTTTACGGATGAGGCAAGCTTCAGTAAAGATGGTTATGTCAATTTTCATAACGCTCATGAATGGGCTGATGAAAACCCACACAGCATATTTCAGTCCAGACATCAGATTCGGTTTTCCGTCAACGTTTGGGCAGGCATTTTAGGCGATCGGCTAATCGGACCGTTTGTGTTGCCTAATCGATTGAATGGTGAGGATTATTACAATTTTTTAGTTAACGACTTGCCAGGACTTTTGGAAGATGTCCCTTTAATTGAACGCCAAAGCATATGGTTTATGCAGGACGGGGCGCCACCTCATTACCTACATAATGTAAGACAACACTTAAATGAGTTGTATGGAGAAAATTGGATAGGCCGAGGAGGTACTGTCCCCCCTCCACGTTCCACTGACCTTAACCTCCTGGACAATTTATTGTGGGATCAATTTAAGGCAAAGGCTTATAAAATTCCAATTGAGACCATTCAGCAGCTACGGGAGGAAATTGAAACCGCGTGCATGGAAATAAGGCAAACACCTACAATTTTCCAGAGTTCGCAAATCATTGAAGCGTCGAGCTACATTATGCATCGAAATGCAAGGTGGTCACTTCGAGC
Source organism: Anoplophora glabripennis (assembly GCF_000390285.2). Taxonomy (NCBI): domain Eukaryota; kingdom Metazoa; phylum Arthropoda; class Insecta; order Coleoptera; family Cerambycidae; genus Anoplophora; species Anoplophora glabripennis. The sequence continues at coordinate 2,614 of NW_019422380.1, read as the reverse complement.
AGTTCTTGTAATTTAACTTATTATTACTAATTTTAATCCCATTATTTTCTATTTCACATTTAGCTATTGTCTGCAGTAGTAATTAGTTCTTTAATTAGTAAGTGTAACTCTAAATTTAAATAGTCTTAGTTTATGTCC
>NW_019422380.1:0-2270 GCF_000390285.2 Anoplophora glabripennis | reverse complement strand
CGACCGTTTTGTCAATAACAGAAAAAAAAAACAGTTTTGTTTGAGCCCGTTTAAGGGCATATAACTTCCTAAGGGTGCGTTTTAGGGCACATGTTAATAGGGACTTTTTGGCTTATTTTAATGAGTTATAAACGCAACAGAAGTTTGGAACCCTATTTTAGAAACACCCTGTATACAAACATTCTTGCTTTATTAGATGCAGGGGTTATAACTTGGAATGTTCAAAACCTATTTTTCATAACATACCCACTTGATGATTTTCGAGATACTACACTACTCACAGATTACAAGGTAAAGGTGCTTAAATTCAGTGTATATCGTAAAGCGGCACAAAAGCCTTATGAACAGCCGTTTAAAAAGTGGTATTTATCTTGAAAAGTTATGAATAACTGAAAAATTTCTAAGACGATTAAAATTTCAAAGAAATTGTTGTATTTCGTGCAAGTGCATAATTCTCCATAAACTCGTAACAATTTCAATGGAATAGATAATCGGCGTCAAATTTTAACTTAATAATGCGAAACAGAAAATTATTGAAGCTACATATTAAGAAAAAATGATTCTGAAAATTCTATTATAACGCCCTACTTCTTTTAAAGGCATTATTTTAAGTATATTGCCTAAAGTTTACCTAATTCATCTAGAGATCTAATAGGCCAGTAAAAATAGGAATTTGCCTGGAAATAATTCCTAGAAAGCTGGAAATAAGTTTGTCCCATTTTTCCTAGTTAACTTCAAATGTGGCAAATTGCGACGTCAATTTTTGGACTTTTTTCAGTTTTTTTGCAAATAACTCCAAAACCGTTCCTCTTACAGAAAAAAATATTCTGTCATAAATTGTAGAGCATAAAATTGTGCGTTAATAACAATGGTAAGTCAAAAAAGTGACTTTTTCCAACTTTTTCTGAAACCCCATGAAATTGATTTTTTGACTCTCCACACCTCAAAGTCTGATTATGTGATCCAACTAAAATTAGCCTGCTATTAATCGAATATACATCAGCAGAACGATTATTTTTTAATGGTGTATTAAAGAATTATGAATCAATGATGTACATATTACAAATTTCTTGCAAGTATTTTTTAAGAAGGTATAGTGGTATTGTTTTACAATTTAATTTTGGCTTCGACTATGTCAATGTTATTTAGAGAACTAAATATAGGAGGATGATCTAGCACAACTTCACTATTTTACCAATAACTTGAAAGCGGAAAAAGGTATCGACCTCCGGTTTGTGTATTGGTTTTCTTTAATCAATGGTCTATCAAGCCATGGAAAAAACTATAAAGTTGCATTTAATTTTTTCAGTAAACGGTGACAACAAATAAAAAACTTTCCTAATTAGCGTCGTTTACCGTTGTGCAGGAAAATAATATTTTTATACCCATATCATAAATATAAATTTTATTAATTGTTCTTTGAAATGAACGCTCATTTATTGAAATCGATTAAGGCATTTAGAAGTTACGATAATTTAAAAATTTCAAGATGCAATGGTAATAACAAAAAAAAAGGTCAAACTAAACTTGTGAAGGGTTTAACACTGCATCTAAAAAGTGTATTTTCAACCTTGGGTTAAATAAGCGAAATTTCGAAAAAACGACAATTTTCTGTAACAATAGCAGTTGCACCCCCTAGCGGTGAAGTTACAAACTTAGCTTAAATCTGCCTATTTTGAGTCCACGAATCTGTGGTCTTCCGTTGTACACGTTATTCTGGGACACCCAGTATAGTTAACCGGATTTTATATAAAAGAATAAAGTACCACGACAACATTCTAAATGAAATTGTATAAGGTAGTAAGACAATAAAATACTGCAATTTTATATTCGTGTTTTTTCATAGTCCTTTTGTTATTTAAGCTAATTTATTTTAATTTTTTTTGCAGATTTTGAGCTGGAAGCATCATCGGACCATTCGTCTTCGAAAGGCGGCTGGCCAGGAAATAACAGTTAATGGTACTCGCTATAGCGACATGATAATTCAGTTTTTTGTGTCTAAATTGCGAGATATGGATGTGGTTTCAACAAGACTGTGCCACATGGCATACTGTCCGACAGACAACTACTGTATCAGTCGTCAGTCATTTCCTGGTCGTGTAATTTCTCGCGATTAGAATTGTTCGCCCAGATCTGCGATTTAACGCCGTTGGACTTTTTCTTTGGAGTCTTTTGAAGCTTAAGGTTTGTGCCAACAAGCCTACGACCACCCACGCCTTGAAGTAGAAAATTGAGCGCTGTATTAACGAAGTTCAGAAGCATTTATGTAT
>NW_019422379.1:2968-4040 GCF_000390285.2 Anoplophora glabripennis | reverse complement strand
TGAAATTTTAAGATTTGTTTTAGTTTTTTCTCCATAGCTCCCACAGTTTTTGAGATATTTAGTTCAAATTTGGAATATAGGTTGCACTGTAGGGCTTACACCATTTGGCATGCCAAATGGTCGTGATATTCTACAGAGCGATATTTTTTCGGGGGTCATGACTCCTTTAAGAAAAGGGGGAGAAGTTCATGGAAAGACCCCTGAACTTTTGTGCGGTGCGCCGCTGGTAAATTCTAAATTATGGTGATTTACAACATAGCTGCTCTTACACCCAACTATACTTGTAAAGATTAAAATAGTATAAAACGAGTAAAACATGACTCAGATACCTCATATACAGAGTGAGTCATTAATAATTGTACACAGCTTAATGGCATATTGTTAACGTTAAAATATAGCGATTGAGCCTTAATCAATTTTTGCTCTTTTTCGTTCTACAGGGTGTTAAAGTTGAAAAAATATTTTCCTTTTGTATCTATATTTTAAGTATGTATGGACCGATTGTAGAAAATTAGCAGGTCTTAAGATATAGCAATTAAAGATTTTATTATGCATATCTTACCAAATTATTAACTTCCAGCAACTTTAATGCACTTTCTTAGCCTTTTATTAAGATATTCTCTTCTCTAAAAAATAACGACAAGGAAAAAACTACTTCTTAATCAAATTGAGTAGAAAACAATATGGTATTGTAGCTGTCAATTTATTATGTCCATGCCTACTATGGAAAAAATAATTTTCTAATTTAATTACCGTCGAATCTCAAAAACCTAAAACGTCTGTAGGTATCTCGAAAACGGTTTAGTTTATCGATTTGTAACTAGTACACCTTTTTTATTTAGAATTGAACGAGTTCAATAATTTGTACCTAAAAAATTCAGAATTGTAAAATACAAAAAGTTAGACATATTTTTACATTGACAGGACAGTACAACTAGCGCCCCCTAGACGTGACCCCAACACTGTTTGCATATTCGTATTTGCCTCCTCAAAAAACGTAAAACTACAAATTTTCAAAACAATCGGTCCATACATACTTAAAATATAGATGAAAAAAAGAAAATATTTTTTC
>NW_019422379.1:0-2474 GCF_000390285.2 Anoplophora glabripennis | reverse complement strand
GCGCCCTCTAGACGTGACCCCAACACTGTTTGCATATTCGTATTTGCCTCCTCAAAAAACGTAAAACTACAAATTTTCAAAACAATCGGTCCATACATACTTAAAATATAGATAAAAAAAGAAAATATTTTTTCACCTTTAACACCCTGTAGAACGAAAATGAGCAACAATTGATTAAGGCATGTTTGGCTCAATCGCTATATATTTTGACGTTAACAATCTGCCATTAAGCTGTGTACCATTATTAATGACTCAGCCTGTATAGAAAATAAATCACATTAACTTTTTAACATTTGCTTTAATTCTAAAGCAACAATTCGAAATTTTTCTGTATTCACAGAAAAATTTCGAATTGTTCCCTGAAAGAGTTAATAGATGAAGAAATTTTATTATCAAGGGAAGCTTATTATATTATAATGTAACTGTGATATAAGTAGGTATCGCCTCTGTGAAGTGTAGAAAGATGATGAAAGCCGTGATTCTTTAGCAGGTCGTATAAATATTTAAGAATTTAATTTATTAACTTTATATACGAAAAAAGTTAAATGCAACTGAAACTTCAGGGTTCAGTCATTTTAATTAGACAAATTACTGAATTTTCTGTAAACATTCCTTATCTTTATTTAAAAGCTGGCTAACTATATCAAAGTAAGATCTATAACTAAGAATTAAAGTATCACCTAATTTTTAATTTACTTTACTGACTAAGACATTTTCTATAAACAAATAAACATTTTAATTTATTAGATGCTTTTTGAATAATACTTCCTACAATAAGTTCAGAAAATCAGGATAAAGTCCTAAGTTTTGTAACAACTTGTAGGACCTAGAAGTTTATCATGAATTTTTGTTTCAAAGTCAGAGTCACTCATAATTTTATAGCTATTTATACCAAAAAAAAGTAACTCAGCCTCAGCTTCATTCAAAATTATTAAGAAATGCAGAAAAAGTACTACCTAAAACTTGTGTCAATTTTCTGAATTGTTAAATTGATGATTTAATTGCAGTGGATGAAATTTAGGTAGGAATATGGTATAATATGGAATAACATAAACAATGGAATAAACCAGCTGTATAAATGAAAAATAATAATGGGCCTAACACACTTCCTCGTGGAATCAAATTCATTTTTGCTTAAAAATGGTGCATTTTATGGTTACGGAAGAATAAAACATTTTTTGCTACAAAATGTCTACGGATTCTAAATATAATAATTTGTTTTATTTTAGTCAGTGGCGTATCGTTTATTTAAAAAAGATTCCCTGTAATCACATTTGCACGCCACTGGATTTTCCAGTTCAACTCAAACCATACTTGATATTAGAAATCCATGATATTATTCATTGCTAGAAATCGGAAATGTTAGGGCGGCTGCAAGGTGGTACAGGGTTGGCTGTAGGCCGAGTTCTCTTTTATGTAATTTTATTCAAACATAGTGACAAAACCGTTGCCTTCTTATATATAACTGCACTCTTTACTTTATAAGAATATATATTAAGTATTTGTATAATAGTTGAAACAAAAAGGAACAGTGCCCATTTTTCTACTTCAAACGCTTCACATGGTACTTACCATAAAATATATAGGTATAGTACGTAATAATAAGCACCAGCAAAAGTTAACACAACAATAATTTCTTACTCATAAGGAAACACGGTTGTAGACAATAATCAACAGTTGTCCTACGTGTTCCGCGGTTAATCTTCTCCGGCGATCGGTAAATCAAAAACCTGAAGCTTCGCATCGCTCAATTTATTCGACACATATCTAAAGCCACCCCAGTGCTTGCCCTGTCGGTTTGGCGTGCCGGTGAACAATCCAGCTATTTAGCTGAGGGTCGTTGGCCGTGCATTTCACTGTCGTTTGTGCGTGGGTGGGTGAGTTTCACGCTTTGCTTGGTCAAATGTATGGCACGTGTTTTTAAGGCAGTCAGTAGCATTGAGTATCGGCTTGGCCACAGATTTAGCCTCTTTTTGCATATAATATAGATTGCTACTATTTCACCTCAAAGTTTGCAATGTCTATTCGTCACATAAAATTAAAAAACAATTGCTATGCAAGTTTCTGAGTTTTTTTCAGTAACCTGTATCTTGGAAAAGAAGCGTCGATCGACAAATTTTTATATGAACTACTCCCATACTGCAACAATTAAGATATAACACATTTTGTAGGTTAAGTCTCACCCACATTCAAAACATGTCAGTAGATAGACATCTAAACAACATTTTCGTCTATCGCTTCACCTATGGCACACTGATGAGAACTAATAAGTTTGAAATCGGTCTATATCTGGTGACTCTTCTGACGAATGATCTTATCCGTTGCTGGATATTGCGAGAATAATTCAACGACGGGCGGTGTTTAAGTCTGCATAGTAGTTGTTTCTCAAAATATCATAGGTCAAAAATTTAAATTTTCAGCCGCTGTATATGTCAAAAATCAAAAACGGAAGCTGCATATATAAAAGTAGTACA
>NW_019422378.1:3125-4073 GCF_000390285.2 Anoplophora glabripennis | reverse complement strand
GTTATCTTACAATTAGTGGAGCAGTTTTCTATTTACACCAGGAAAATTAGCGAAAACTTTTTAAATGAACGATAGTTCATTTATTTATTTAATAATAGTCAAATAATTCCGAAATTGAAATTTTAATTAATATTTCGTTTAACAATAATTTTTGAGACATTTTTGTAAATTAGAAAAAATTTAAAAGATGCATTTTTTCTGGAGTTCAGGGCTATTCTACGAATTCGTAAATATGCCCATTGTTATTTTTTCGTCGAGCTACCCCAGTTTAAAAATAAAAAGAAGTTTCTACGATGAATAGAAGCGGAAATATTGCAAAATTTTACAGCGCGCATCAATTTGAACTGCTACGATTTAAAAAAAAATCTTATCTTGGCTGTTGGTCGTAGAGGGTGCTTTTTATTAAAAAAACAAATTAAATTTGAAAAACTAAATTCTCAGTAAATGCCTATGTCAATACAACTATTTATGTACAAAAACAACCAATGATCGAATCCCTATAACGCCTGTGAGCTTGGGAAAAATGAATTGAAAATAGCATCTTTTTAGATAACAAATTCCACCAAAGCCAAACCAATGAAGCTTTCGAGCCGAAATTTTTACCACTTATTAATGGTGTAAAAAGCCTCAAAAATCCTGAATTACAAGTGTCTGAGATGAAAATTGCATTAATTATTAGCAATGGAAAAAAACGGCAATTTTCGACCATTTTTGAGCTCTTGGGCATAATCAAATTATCGGAATTTAATCGGACTTTTTTCATTTTATATGCTTATTTAATACCTACCTTTTTTGTATAAACTTTTTTTCGCTATGAATAATAGTTTTTTTACGTGAGTCAAAAAACCACTTTTCCATAACTTTGACCACTGTTAAAACAAAGTTTCCCAACTAGCCTCGAGTTGATTTTTTGATATTTTATTTATAACAGGTTTCCGAACAATATTC
>NW_019422378.1:0-2767 GCF_000390285.2 Anoplophora glabripennis | reverse complement strand
AGTCAAAAAACCACTTTTCCATAACTTTGACCACTGTTAAAACAAAGTTTCCCAACTAGCCTCGAGTTGATTTTTTGATATTTTATTTATAACAGGTTTCCGAACAATATTCCGCAGAGAAACTTCTAATAGTATTTTTTTCCCGAAACAGGCTCTTTCATGTCTATAATGACTGGGCTATTCCACGTTTTTGGAGTGCAAATAACCTGAATTTTGTTACTGATTCAGATAAGCAAAAATTATTATTTGTTTTTATGCAAAAAAGGACAAAGTACAAGTTTGGGAATGGATAAGGGAAAAAATGAAAGATGAGGCAAAATTTTATGTACATAGATCTGACACTAGAACTAGAATTTTAGGTAATTTTACATCATAAAAGATAAAAAGTGGAAAACATGTAACATCCCTGGTTAACGGACGCTGAAATCCATAGACAGTCACCCTATAATGGAACTAATTGATTGAATTAAATGGTAAGAAACGAGTAGTGTCACCAATATTTAAGTAGTCAGTGAGAAATACAAGCGTGTCTCAATTAGGGAAAATAAGAGCTACCCCAGTTTACGACCGTCTGCACGACTTCGGCATAAAACGGAGCACAACCAGTGCAGGCGAACCCTGAGGCGGACGTGACTATAAAAATGTGTAAAAGAGTTTTTTCATTCCGTCATTCCAAGAGAATTACACCCCGGGTAACAACGTCGCCAATCCAGAACAACCAAGTTGGAATTGGAAAAATACGTAGACGGTAAAATCTTTCGGGACGACGTATTCGGAAAACAAATACGTTTGTATTTCATTCGTTTTCTCTGTCGGGGAAAAAATAACAAAGCTCCTTGGAAAGTATAAGAAATGGACCGTCTGAAAAGTTCTGAACAGATTTAACTGGAGCAGAGTTATAGAGGTAACTATAAAAAATCAATAGAAACTCTTTTGGATCTAGGTATGTCCACTGCAAGAAAAATATTGTTACAAGAAAGAAGGACTGAAGAACATTTGAATTAAAAAAAAAAGAAATAGTTCTTTTCAGTAGTAGAATTAATTTTATTACAATGAGGAAACGGGTTCTATAAATAAAAGCCTTCTGAGAGATATTTTTTCTCTAATATAGAAATTTTCACTTGAAGGTAAATATTTTCCATATTTTTACTACTAAAATGAAAATAAGTTAAAAGATATGGGACCATATTTTTAATTTTTTTCATTTTAAGATTATTTGAGCTAAAAAAATTAAAATCATTGTAACATCTCTAAAATTTGAAATCTAACTACATATACGCACGTTGACTGGATGAATCATCCATTGTGTTAACTAAACTTAAACAAAATTTAGGCCCAGAATCCGTTATAAAAAAATATGTTGTTGCAAAATAAAAATAACACACAGAAAAATAAGAAGTTGATTAGTTCAAGTAGTCAAACTCATAAAATATTAATCCAGTCTCTATCGAAACACTAATAATCTAGTTTTCATTCATGTTTTAGACGTACAAATTTCTTTAAAAAGTATGTTTTGCAGAAACATTCAACTATCTTGTAAAAAAATTGCTGTATCAATGAAGCGTTTCTTCAATAATTATCGAAGATAACTTTTCTAGTGAAAGACATGCAAACTATTAGATTTATCTAATTCCACTTCCATGGTTAAGACTATTGGGTCATTTGCTTTTTTCTGAATTGTTTCTTTTTTAATTAGATTTATAGAATCATTGCCCATCAGTATGCAACAAATTAATATTTAATGACATTTGCTATATGCCGTCATATACGTAAAAAAGGAAAAAATACCGACTTAATTTAACTAATTCCTTAATCAAAAACATTTATTTTTTTTAAGAAAAATACATTTCCACCTTTGCAATTGAAAGAAACTATTCTCATGAGTAATAGAAAAGAAATAAAGTTTGTTATAGTCTTTCCGATCTCAATTGAAGAACCAGTATGTGTAGTTTCAAAATCTCATGAGCCGCAAAATGCGCGAAAGGCGTGGCGTATCCGCATAATTCTTCTAACAAGCACATTGTGAAAACATTGACTCAGAATTAGACCACGTGCCTCATTACAACCAGAAATGAAGTAAAGCGCTCGGGCATCAATATATATTTTATTATAATATTTGTAATCGGATCAAAGGCTTGTTTACGCTACGCGAGCTCGAGATAGACTGCGAATAATAGATGTAATGTTTTTAGGACGTAGAATAATTTAGACGATGGTTGGAATTACGTTTCTGCGCATATGAAGCTCAAACCTCATAAGATTTTGAAACAACTCTACCAGGTTCGGTCGCTGATGCAGCAAATCGGTATTGAAATATTTGAAAAACTTGTTCCCATTTTTATTTGGCCATACCCATATACAGTTCTAGTCGCCCAGTTGAAGAATAAGCACGCGGGCAAACGCGATACAAACACAGCCGCACTGGACCACCTGGCCATAAATTCGGTTGTCAACGAATGAACTGGCAGTGCAGTGCAGCAATGCGAAATTTAGTGTGATTCAAGTAATTTTAATTTATTATAGGCACCTTCTATTAATCATTATTAATCATTACAATTACGAAAGGGAGAAATACGAGGGCTATTTTGTTTACTAATATTATCACAACATAGCATTTTGGAGACCTTCTGAAGAGGATCAAAACGAAATTTACCATCAATATAATAAAATTAACTGAGGACGTAAATAATTAAAATATGTTGTGGATCAAATGAACATATAATAGAAATTTTCTACACATTATATACAAATTATTATAATTTTTTAC
>NW_019422377.1:0-4041 GCF_000390285.2 Anoplophora glabripennis | reverse complement strand
CTCCGCACGGCCACCGACGCGCCCTGGTACGTAAGAAACACTGACATATTACGAGACTTACAATACACAAACGCTACACAGACAATAAGACAAATTGCGGAGAAACGGTTTGACGTAGACGCTAGACATGACAATCCCCTCCTCAGGCAGGCCGTTGACCACGTACCCGACGTGACCGACAAACACAAAAGACCTAGACACCAACTTTTTGACCCTGGGTGACCACCCCAACGACTCCCCCCTCCCCCCGCCCGCTAACCTTTTCTGTTTCAGAGACAGCCAGGATTAAGAAACGAAGACAACAACACTCACACACATACACACCCCCCATACCCTCCTTTCCCCTCCCCTCCCGCGCTGGGCTAAGGGCCACCTTAGCAAAGCGCATCCCAGGCTGCATAGCCGCACTACCCTACCCAACCATACCACACATAAACATGATACTACCCCGGGGTTTACACAGACGAGCCGGCGAAGCAAGAAGAGCGCCAGAAGAAAGGGCCCTAGCCGGCGGGGCCCAGCCAGGACAAAAGGAGGTCCCACAATGCGCCTATACCGGCCGCATGTGCGGTCGGGGTAGACGACGGATGGGGCCCACCTACGAAGGCTGTCCAGGCCTACACGAGATGAGGCAGGATAAAGAGGGATAATCCCCCTCGATCCCAAATCATTGAGGCCAATTTCTAGCCATGGAATAATGGCGCGACATTTTGGAAAGTCGTATGCGACTTGCGTTAATCGAGATTCGAGAATAGACCCCCTGGGCCCCTATTCTTGACGCTAGTAGAATAGAACAGTAAAGAGAAAGTGGGCGTGGTTCTCTCAAGAATTTAAAACCCGTATTCTTGAACTATGTTCTATTGAAAAGCAAGAGAATAAAATGCTCCCTAGGGAACAAATGTATCTCTTCCACATTTGTGAGAGAATGCAACAAGGGAGCTTAATTCTAACCACAGAAAAAGGATTCTAACCTGAAAATTGTGTTAATTACTTGTCATCAAAAAATGGATTTAAATGAATTACTAATTTGGAATAATATTCAACAAGATCTTCAAGACGCTGAAGAAGACCTAATAATAGGTAGAGAAGTATTACTTAAAAGAGATCCATTTAACACTCTTTCAGATCGTAAATTTATTCAAAACTTTAGACTGACAAAAGAATTATGTCGAGAAGTCATTGATTTGGTGACTCCATTTATTGAACAACCAAACCGTAGATCAGCATTACCAGTGAAATTAAAGGTGAGAAAATATAATTTTAAGGTAGATTAAATATGCCACAGGGACAGGACATTTATACTGTCTTACGTTTAGGTTCTCGCTGCTTTAAAATTTTATGGGTTTGGAAGTTATCAAGAGATAACAGGCAGCAATGCTTACATTGGCATAAGTCAAGCGTCTGTTAGCAGAAGCATTGAAGATGTAACAAATGCGTTAAATGAACCTGAAATTATGAATGCTTGGATTCATTTTCCCAGAAACATGGAAGAGTTGGAGTCTGTTCGAACAAGGTAGAATCCTGCCTCAGTATTTCATATTACTTAAAAAGTTAGTGTGGTAGATTTAAAAGACATTAAGCTACTGTAAAAACATGTAACTGAATATTTTTAGGTTTTATGAAAAATACCATTTTCCAGGAGTCATTGGGTGCATTGATTGTACCCATATTGCCATCATTGCTCCACCTGTAAACCACCCCATTTATCCTGAACACATTTATGTGAACCGAAAACATTACCATTCGCTTAATGTCCAGCTTGTAAGTACCTAAATATAAATAAAATACTGTTACCAGTAAAAGATTTTGCAATTATTTATAACGCCTTCAGCAACACTGCAAATTACAAATATAAGTAGGTAACTGAAAGTATGATTGCAATACATACATACGTGTCAATGTATAGAATGAAAACAGTACTTACAAGAACGTCACAATTTTTTTCTAATTTTGGTTTCACTGATGGAATTATTTATATTTGTAATGGTTTAATGAAGAAATGTGAAAGCTCTCAGTGTTTTATTAAATTTTAGTCCTTTTTTTTTGTTTTAGATTTGTGATTGTGATTTAAAAATTATGAATATTAATGCTCAATTTCCTGGTTCTACCCATGATGCCCATATTTGGCGAACTTCACGTGTGTCCCAAGTGATGGAAGGCATATATCGACGCGATCCTGGAAATGTTTTTTTTCTTATAGGGGACTCGGGTACAATAATATTTAATTATACTAATAACACTTGTCCCTAGTTCAAATTTTTAAATGCTTACCTAAATTTTATGTAAAGAGCTTTAAATACAAAGAATAAGATAAAAAGTTAATAGGAAAATAAATAAAATACTGTTTTAGGTTATCCAACACGCCCTTGGCTACTAACACCAATAAGGAATCCAGAAACCAGGGGTGAAGAAAGATTCAACCAAAGCTTTTGTAGCATACGGTCAAATATTGAACGGTGTAATGGTGTTTTAAAGAATAGATTTCGATGTCTTTTAAAGCATCGGACATTACATATGTCACCTACAAAAGCTGGTAAAATTGCAAATGCTTGTTCTGTATTACACAATATGTGCATAACAAACAATATTCCATTGCCTGGAGATAATGAAGTCCTTGCTGATATAGATTATGGAATATATGCTGTAGATAATGTTAATGAAGTAGTAAGAGGAGTTAATATCGATTTAGAAGCAGCAAGACAATTGCAACAAAATATAATAAATAACCATTTTTTACAACCACAATAACTCCAGTAAATTTGTTTACTTTTACTTTTTTAAAATAAGGAAATAATTTTGTTTATAGGCTTCCATGGCTGTCGTTAATGGTTGAGTGATTTCCGGGCTGGTTGCCACGTCGTCGATTTACAACTCGACGTTTCGAGAGACATATCAATCTCTTCTTCAGAAGTTATTCAGAAAAAAAATACTTTTTTTAAACCGATGACGTGGCAACCAGCCCAGAAATCACTCAACCAAGTAAATAAATATTTTTTTCAATGCGACAATTTTAAATATTTACAAGAGAATTTGTAACATTATAATTTCATTTGTTATTTGTCGAACTATAATCTAATACAATCATAAAATAGCATTATAAATATTTAAACAATAAATAAAAGAAACATAATAGGTATTTTATTAACAAAACTAATCACAAACTTAATTATAATCTTTGGAAACACTCATAAATCACATTATTTAATTAAGAAACTTAATATCACGAGTACAGATACTTTGAACACAAAAAAACTAGATTGCATCAGTCACTTTTTGTTGCGCTTGCTTTGATTTTTATTTAGGTATATTACGCAATTAACACTTATTTTTGTCATCATTATGGTAGAATGTAACAGATTTTGTATTATCTTTATGATCTACCATTTGGTTGAGGCTATCACCGATCGATTCTAGAATCATTAACTTTTTTTCCAGTAGGTTTCTTTTTTTTTTAACCACAAAGTAAAATTTAAATTTTTTTCTCTATAGATTTTGTGTGATTCTAAATTCTCTTTTTTATTTTTAGAAGCATATCATTGTTCTACATTGATTCTGTTAGCCTTGCAGTTTTAGTGAATCGTTTTCGCTTAAAGCCTGGGGTAGATAAAAATGTTGGCGAATTCTGGTCCTCAACTTGTATTTCTGCAGTGGATGGCTGTTGAGAAGTACCTGGAAAACTTATCAGAATTCTGGACCGTTTCTTCAGTTTCAGTCATTACAGTCCCCTTAAAAAAAAGTTATATTCTAGATCAGCAAAAGTTAATTTTTGTTTTAATTGCAAAATAACTACTATTACAATGTTTAAAGGTTACTTCAATAATTATATGAATTGGCAGTAAAAATGATTAATTCATAACAATTCAGTTAATCATCCAACAAACTATTTGATATTATGTTTGTAGGTTAGGTATTTAGTATTCACTCGTTAGTTGCTAGTTCACAGTTCAGAACTGCAAGTCATTCCAGACGAGCAGTTCGCCTTCCGACCCAATCACTCCACTGAACTCCAAATCCTTCGCCTTACCGAGCACATCACGGCGG
>NW_019422376.1:2536-4086 GCF_000390285.2 Anoplophora glabripennis | reverse complement strand
GAAAAACAATGATTTTATATGCTTCTTTTATTAAACAATGACAAAGACTGTGTTATTATAACTATCCAGGTTTCAGAAAGACCAGAAAGAAGTAAATTCAGGGGGTGATAGTACGACAAAAAATAATAATTTTATGTCTTATGAACTATATGTCTATCTCCGCCTGTTTTCGAGATACAGAGCGACAAAATAAATTTTTTTAAATAGAATTTTTGGTGCAAAATATTTTTATGAAATTTGGTATTCCGGGGTTTTTAAGGACGCCAAATACGCTGGTCTAATTATAATGTACAATTTTTCATAGAGGGCGCTAGTTATGCTACATTCCTATTACATTTTAACTTCTAATTTTTTTAAGGTTAGGTTTTTTACCATTCGGGCTCCAATTTCTAATGTACAATTTTATTTTCTAAAAATAATGTACTCTTGTTAGAACTTCCTAATGTGGACGGTTTTCGAGAAAAAAGGCTTTTAATTGAACTCTTACAATATTACGGTGTAGAATATAAGTGACTTTTCTCAAAGTAGGCTTATGTCAAAACTTAATGATGGATGTCTTATGAACAACGCATACATTCTCAGTAATATTTTAAACTCTCATTAACTTCATATCAAAATTTTAGTGACTGTAATTAATCATTATTAACTACAGTCACTAACAATCACTAAAATTTTGCTATAAAGTTAATTAGAGTTTAAAATATTACCGAGAATGTAAGCGTTGTTTATGAGACATCCATCAATAAGTTTTGACATAAGTCTACTTTGAGAAAAGTCACTTATTTTCTTCACGTAATATTGTTAGAGTTCAATTAAAGGCCTTTTTTCTCGAAAACCGTCCACATTAGGAAGTTCTAATAAGAGTACATTATTTTTAGAAAATAAAATTGTACATTAGAAATTAGAGCCCGAATGGAAAAAAACCTAACCTTAAAAAAATTAGTACCTAAAATGTAATAGGAATGTAGCGTAACTAGCGCACTCTATAACCGTTTGGAAATTTTCGTAAAAATTCTATTTAAAAAATTTTATTTTGTCGCTCTGTATCTCGAAAACAAGAGAAAATAGACATAATTCATAAAACAAAAAATTCTTATTTTTTGTCGTACTATCACCCCCTGAATTTACGGGAGTTCTTTCTGAAACACCCTGTATACAGGGTGGGCCACCAGTAACGCCTCGGTCGCTAGAGACCAAACGGCAAATGTTACAGAAACCTGTTTAAGTGGGTATGTGCAGGTTGATTACGGCTACATTTTAAAAATATTTTGAAATATACAGGGTGTCCAGGAAAAGCGTACCATATCAAAGTTATGTTTTTTTAAATGAAACACCCTATAATTTACTGCATTTTTGAAAGCATCGTAAAAAAATAGGTGAAATTTATTAAAGGTTCTGCATACCTAGGACTTACAGTTTGTGAGATATTTCAATTTAAGTGAAAATGCAGGCATAGCGTAGAAATTTAATATTAGCAATAAAAAAATAATTTTAAGGAAGCAGCTTTGGAGCGTATATTTTAGATTCCTCATTTTTGTCAATATATTTAA
>NW_019422376.1:0-1392 GCF_000390285.2 Anoplophora glabripennis | reverse complement strand
GTTTACCCTCCTACCTATTCATTTATTACTAAATTTTCGATTTATATAATTTCTCACTGAATATGAAAAATGTGCAGGTGCGCCATCTAAGTGCATTCAGATTTTTCTCCTTATATTTAAAGAGACGTCATTAAGAACAACCCAAACTAATTCAATAAAGACCTCGATTAAGACACGTGGATAGATATTACAAAAAAATTCGATAAAAACGAAACGGCACAAATATCTCCAATGCCGTCAGAGATAGGTATAGGGTACCTATACACAGTTTGAAAGAGTTTTAAATTTCCCAAAGTAAAAATATACTGGGTGTCCCATTTAAAATAACCTAGTTACTGCTGTTTAAAGTTGAGAGAAGTATTCAACAGTTTTTTGAACACCCTGTATAAGTCACTATGTGACGACAAATATAATAATTTATGACTTCAAGGATCTAAAATACACTCTCCTAAGCTGTTTCCTTAAAATTATTTTTTTATTGCCAATATTAAATTTCTACGCCTCGTTCTATGCTAATCCTGCATTTTCACTAAAATTGAAATATCTCACAAACTGCAAGTCCTAGGTATGCAGAACCTTTAATAAAGTTCACCTATTTTTTTATGGTGCTTTTAAAAATGCAGTAAATATAGGGTGTTCCATTTAAAAATACATAAGTTTGATATGGTACGCTTTTCCTAGACACCCTGTATATTTAAAAATATTTTAAAAAAGTAGTCGTAATCAACCACACACGCCCACCTAAACATGTTTCTGTAACATTTGCCGTTTGGTACCTAGCGACTGAGGCGTTACTGGTGGCCCACCCTGTATGCAGGCTGTTACAAATTCGCTTCTCACTACAGGGATCTCGAAAACGGTAGGGGACCAACATTATGCCTCTAAAAAATCAAGGTTAACATGATTAGTTTTCGAAATATTTGAACAAAAAACTAAATTTTGGAAATCCGTTTTTGTTTTATTTCAGCCTTGTTTGAAGTGATATTGAAAAAAGAAGAACACTTTCTCAGGGCCACTTTTTGCCCTCTGTCGAATGGCATAATCAATTTTTATATGTAACGTTTCGTCTCTCCAGGACCATCCATCATCAGCTTCATTTTTTTAAATATGACCCTAGATATTTTATTCCATTTTTTGCAAGCCTTCATGACCCCCAATACTGTACTGCCTCAGCCCGTACCAGACGTTTTGCCTCTAAAAATTCATGTTCAGTGTATTTGTTTCAAATTTATCTAATTTTTTTATTTAGATTTCTTTGTTTATTGAATTATCGTACACTGTAAGTATCGTTAGACCCTTGAAATCCATCTAGTTATTTAAACTATTACCACCAATCATTAAAATAAAAAATTATTAGAGTTTTATTCCCGTGTCCATATTTCTAGGCTTCTC
>NW_019422375.1:0-4838 GCF_000390285.2 Anoplophora glabripennis | reverse complement strand
AGGAATAGAATTCGGGTTTAAAACAACGTTTTCGTCTGATGATGTTATATACAGGGTGTCTAGTAAGTATATGGCATACTCTCGGGAGTGTATAGAGGAGGTCAAAATAACCCTAGTTTGTCATAAAAAAAAACTTAAGTGCCCCTTAAAGGAGATAAGGAACCCCAAAGGGGTACCCAGTGATTTACCTTTTCGGTTCTAACTTTTTAACAGTCGTGTATAATTTAATGAAATTTTAATATATTATATAGGTCATAAAACCATACTGCAGTAAAAGTTCGATACTTCCAGGGAAGACAGGAACGGACTTGCCACCACACTCGTTGGGCCAAAATTTTGACAGGTGTTATTTTATAGAGCTGAAAACTGAATTTTTAAATACTTTGGTCATTCGTACCCTACATTCGTTTCGATAAAATTAGCTGTTTTTGTATAGCACATCATTAAAATAATAAACTAGTCGTTTTTACAGAAAATGAATTTCGTACTTTTTTAAAAAGAACGATAACAAAGCAATTTTATACGAATATCCCAATCTAGGTATTTTGGAATAAATGAAAACTTTGTTAAATAAACTAGCTTGTTATAGTTTTCCAACTGATTGATAAATGAATGTTTTCAATCTATATCTATAGTCGATAGCCGCACGGTTTAAGGCGTCAGTCCTTTAATCGTGTGTAAATTTCTGCCCGGGTTCGATTCCCGCGGCCAGTAGACCGTAGATTAGCTATGCTTGTACGGAGGATTGGCACCCTCTGTGCAGGTATGGTAGGGTGGAAAAATGTTGGCTTGGGTCAATGTGAGAGATTGACACCGGTTGGCATTTGACCACCCCCCTAATTAATGAGGTTTTCCAGGTATNTATATTATATATTATATATATTTATGTATTTTAATTTTTAAATTAATTCAATATTGTCGATGTCGAATAAGTGAAATGAATATACCTATAAAAAAAATAGTTTTGACATTTGCACATCCGACATTTTTCACTCTTGTTCGGATGGCTGGATGGCATACAAATAAAATAACAAAATGCCGTTCTTATCTTGAAAGGGGGGTTGTGTACATTTATTATAAGGTGTAGATGGTTATTTGCGTTTTTGAACTTTTGGAGAGACCTCAAAATCAGTGATATAATTTTAAAAAACGTTGGTAACACAGCGCCACAAAAAAAGAAAAAGGATCGGATCTGGTATTCAGGCCCATGTATTTCCATGTATTTTTTTCCGCTGAATCCGAATCTGCCAGATTTGGCCCAACCGGTCTGAGTTTTCGGAAAAATTGAAAAAACGGGTCAAAATTCACAAAGAACGTCATTTACGATCGACGAAAGTTGTAAAAAATCAAATTATTCTACCAGCTCACTAGACGTATGATTTTTCACTCGTTTAATTCCAATTTATCATCATAGAGTCAGACAAGCTGGTCCAATCAACGCCATCAAAATGGCGTTTTTAATCATTTTAATATATTTTGTTTTTGAATGACCTTGAAAATTTTAAAATTTTTCACCTGCGGCGCCATTTACAAACTTTCCGGCCATTTAAGATTCCGGAATTCAATTCAACAAATGTAACAACCCTAAGCGGAATACATTCAATCAATGTTCACGCGCCGCCACTGGCTGTCCACAAGAATAGGGTTCCCTATTTTAGTGATTTAATATGGGAATTTTCATTTCATGAGAGTAAGTGTACTGTTTAAATTAGTAAATAAATCTCAGAAGCCAGCGAAGCAAGCGATTTTGATTGAAGCGATTATTTATTATACTGGCTGAAGCAGTAAGTAAAATTTGAGGTTAGATTGTTTTCTAGGTACTTTATTTTTTAAAATTGAGATTAGGATCTCTGTTGTTGAAATAAGTTAGCTCAAGATGGGGACAAATTTTGGTGTATCGATTGAGAAAATACAAAAACTACGTCAGTTTCAGTTTTTTTTATGAAAAGAAATATGATAATCAGTTAAAAAAATGGAGTTTCTCGCAAATGTGCAGTTAAAAGTCGAAAAAGTTGCGATTCCTGAAATAGTCAAACTTTCTGTTGTTGAGAAAAATATTCAGGTAGGTGATAGTTCAATAATAATAGCCAAATCTAGAATTTATAAATTGATACATGAAAACACGCATGTTACAGTGAACAAAATGAACTTAGGTTATTAATTGTTCAGTTAAAAAAATTAAATCTATGACTGACTGCCAAAAAAAGTTACCTTTAAGCGTTTAAATATACCGCGATTACAGAACTTCGTCATCCACCTACTTGGGTGCGCTGCAAATCGCGTTACCAATATGTAAGTGTAGTGTAAATTAGTAAATAAACCTCAGGTTTTAGAGCGTGGTGGTGGCTTATTCTAGAAGTCAGCGACTGCAAGCGATTTTGATTGAAGCGATTATTTGTTGGATTGGCTGAAGCAGTAAGTAAAATTTGAGATTAGATTATTTTCTACTTTATTTTTGTAATTGTGGTTGGGAACTTTGTTGTTGATTTAGATTAGCTCAAGATGGAGACAAAATTTTGTGTATCTATTGAAGAAATACAAAAACCACGTCAGTTCCAGTTTTTGTTGATGGAAAGAAATACTAAATTAGTTAACAAAATGGAGTTTCTCGTAAATGTTAACTGCACATTTACGAAAAGGTTGCAATTCCTGAAATAGTCAAACTTTCTGTTGTTCTGTTGAGAAAAATATTCACGTTCAATAATAATAGCCAAATCCAGAATTTATAAATTGATACACGAAAAGGCCCATGTTACATTGAAATTTAAAACGCCATTATCTTTTATAGGATCATTCATAACTGTCTATTTTCGTGATGGTCAACAGAAACAAGATTTTTTGATTGGGAGAAGTAGAAGATTATGGGAGGTGCGACAACTCAAAACAATTAAACTTTTTTTCTGATAATTGTTTTACTTATAGTTGCAGTGATGAGAGTCAGGACTCAGAACAGACGCCCCCGTCCTCGGAGGCTCGATTTAACCAGTTTGCGTATTGTTATTAAGTACATATATTTAATTTTTTGTTTTACCAATTTACCAAGTATTATGATTAAATATTTATAATTTCTCTTTTGTTATCTGAATATTCCAGCGGTTCTATCTGTAACCTCTGAAGAATCTATAACTCTTTTTTATTGTTATTAGATAATGAATAATTATTAGTATACAGGGTGTCCCAGAATTGCCGCCCTTCCTTAAAGGAGCATATAGCCGAGTAAAAATAACAATCTGCAAGCAGAATTATTCAGGCTATCATGTTTTAGGAGCAACTGTTCATTTAAGTTGACCAATAGGGTTGTTGACCAAATTTTAAAAAGTAGATAATATAATTCTACACGTACTAACTAGTGTGTATACACAATTAGAGATTGAGAAATGCGTCAGAACAGTTTTAAAATAATTATTTAAAACTGATTTTTTTATAACATTTCAAAACGGCTGTGACGTCATAAGGGGCACCTTGTAGTGAAATTATGTGTAAATGATTGCGTAAAGGAAAAAAATTGGAAGAAGACGCTCTGTCAACACTGTCAGTAGTGGCAGTCTGCCAGTGACACTGTCGTATAAAATATTTTGAAGTCTACGAGTTATTTTCCTTAATCTTCAAATTCCTTTATTAAGTAAAATTATTATTTAGTAATAATCATTTAATAGCTTCCCTAATAATTAAAGCAGAATGTGTGAATCGGGATTTGTGAAAGCTACTTCGCAAATTTTACCGAAAATTGATATTTTTATGATCATGAATTGAATTTTTAAAAAGAGACGAGCGTTTTAATATTGGCGAAATCAGAGGTATAAAAGCAGTCAGGTAAGGATAAACATATTTAACGAATGATTTTATTGTATTTATTTATATAAAATACCTATTTATTTATGGAAATTTATAGTGCAGTTCGGGAATCTTATGGGGATAATGCAATTATTAGCTATATGGAATGTGGAGCAAAACACCACTTAAATTTTATTGAATCCATTACAGTCAAGGAATTAATAATAACTATCATAAATAGTCTTAATTGATAGACTGCTGTCACTAGTGTCACTTTTGTCCTTGCTTTTGTTTAAAAAACAGGAAACTGGGCAGCAGGGTTTTATGGCAATTTTGACATATTTTCTTCTTCTTCAAAATTATGCAATAGGATCGCTACTAGCTTCTTGTGCAATTGCCCCTTATGACGTCAGACTAGTTTTTAAGTAACGCAAAAATTCATATATGATTTCTACCACAAATTTGTCATATTTTTAAAAATTTTTTTATTTAAAATCTTTGACTCAACAACAATTTATATATGGTTTGTTTTTATAGTGGACAACCCTAATAATAATTTCATTTTTAGCTCCAGGATGAGCCTTGGCAAAAATTAACCGGCAAATGTAGGTTTTAATGATTTTTTTGACGGCAATGCGTCAAATTACGAATTTCAGTTAAACGAACACCATATTTTTCAGTAGGAGGCACAATATTTTGATTACTCATCGTAAAACACTAGCTTATCAAAGTACAGGCATTGCAGGTTTTAGTAAGGAACGTCAATATCAAACCTTAAAAATAGACCGAAATGCCTTTAAAGTTTTTTACCTACGACCACTACTGTAAATACTTTAAAACACACCGTCTGCGATCTATGTAAGATTCCTATTATGTACGGTAAAAAAAATCGCACAGCTTGGTAAAAAAATCGTACAGTTTTCTTAGCAACCGCCTAGCAACGGTCAATTGTATTGTATTTTAGGGTAAGTACTTACCTAAGTTACTTAAATTTTACAACTTACCTTCGATGTGCGTTTATAAAACCGGCAAGTAAATGTAAATTTAACAAGCCGTTCATTTTC
>NW_019422374.1:0-4049 GCF_000390285.2 Anoplophora glabripennis | reverse complement strand
TTTTCAAGAACTTTGACAGTCAATAGCAGAGGAGCCAGACATATTTTCTTAATGGAAGTTAGGTCAAATCGTCTTCTTTTGAGCCAAAAAATATCGCAGTACCTACCTTTTTGGTCACGTGCTTATGGGACACCCTGTATATATATTTTTTAAATGCTAGGTACCTAGTTTTCCTGTTTCTTAGTAAAATTGCAGTTTAGTTGTCTAAATATGCATATATTATTGATAATGTAAATTGACATTTTGAGTAAATTATACAAAAAGTGTAAAATTACATGGTTAATGTACTTGCATACAGTACTGCCTAGTAGTTTATACTTTTACATAAAATATGAGTGATAGTCAAAAAGGTAGGTACTGGGATATTTTTTGGCTCAAAAGAAGACGATTTGACCTAACTTCCATTAAGAAAATATGTCTGGCTCCTCTGCTATTGACTGTCAAAGTTCTTGAAAAAAATATGTTTTTTGTAATATCTGGAGAATGTTACGATGGTTTTTATAAAACTTGCTGTGGATTTGTTCCTAAGTAAAACTCATGTTTTGATGAAGCAACCGCGTCCATCTGCCTTGGGCTAGTGGTAAATTCTTGAGTGTCTTGGTACAAGAATTACCAGAACTTTTTATTTGGTCGCTGGAATTAATTCATTTTATTTTTATTGATGCGTCAGTCCTTTTTCGAGATTTTCATGCTCTTGGTAAAATCTTGTAACACTCATAGTTTTTACGCAATTTTTTTTTTTCAATTTTAGACAATCATTATCACTACTACTCAAGTACGACAAATACTCACTACAATCACTACTATCGTAGTCAGTATCTTGGTGAAATCTTGTAGCATTCATAGTTTTTACGCAAAAAATTGTTTTCTGTTTCGTTGCGATTTAACAATTTTAAATGTACCTATCGCAGTAAATCTGCCCTTTTATAAGAAGCAGCTTTCTCTAATAATAATTGCCAATTCTTTTGCCTAGGATATCAATATAAAATGGTTGCAACTTTAAAGTCTGTCGCAATGCGACGGATTGAAAATCATTTTACTTCATTAGATTTATTTTTTGTTAACACTCAAAAAATGTAAAGACGTACCACAGACAATATAGCTTATCGCCACAGACTGCTACTTAAATGCTGGAAATTGGCAACCCGAAATAGATGCAGGGTCTCATTAGCCAGCTATAAAATTTAGCGTTGTAACTCTTCTACTTGGTAATAGGCGGCAGTTCCAGCGGTGGCTTTGTTGCCAAATAATAACTGCTAAATAAATATAATGCTTTCATTTATGTAATTAAAGATATATGGAACTTATCTTCTGTTTGGAAATCACATTTGCCTTAAATGCTAAATAAAATAAATCAAGTTAGAATTAAAACTATGAATTTTATTACAGAGGTCAAATGAAGGTTTCCAACGAATATGACTTTCAATGTCATATAGGACATCTTCAAACTTCAAGTAATATCCAACTTCGCAGAAGTCATTCAAGGTCAACTAATATGAATTTCAACGCGTCACCGCAGGGGTCATTCAAGGTCGCCGAGGGGGTGAGGGGTGAGACGAGGGGGAGATTGAGAATCGGTTAACATACCCTACTATTATTACTAACTACCAGCAACTTCAATGCACTTCCTTAGCCTTTTATTAAGATATTCTCTTCTCTAAAAAATAACAAGGAAAAAAACTACTTTTTAATCAAATTGAGTAGAAAACAATATGGTATTGTAGTGACAGCTGTCAATTTATTATGTCCGTGCCTACTACATTGGAAAAAATAATTTTCTAATTTAATTCCCGTCGAATCTCAAAAACTTAAAATGTCTGTATCTCGAAAACAGTTGAGTTTATCGATTTGTAACAAGTATACCTCTTTTATTTAGAATTGAACGTGGTTCAACAATTTCTAGTTAAAAAATTCAAAATAGGAAAATATAAAAAGTTAGACATATTTTTACATTGACAGGACAGTATAACTAGCGCCCCCTAGACGTGACCCCAACACCTCAAAAAACGTAAAACTACAAGTTTTCAAAACAATCGGTCCATTACATACTTAAAATATAGATAAAACAAGAAAATATTTTTTCAAATTTAACACCCTGTAGAACGAAAATGAGCAACAATTGATTAAGGCATGTTTGGCTCAATCGCTATATTTTGACGTTAACAATCTGCCATTAAGCTGTGTACCATTATTAATGACTCACCCTGTATATAAAGTAGATTTTTTGGATTAATTCATTTTATTTTCACCTCCATTGATTTATTTTAATAAGAAATTACAATCAAAATGCATAGGACGATATATTTCGTAACTAGAAAACACAGTATGCACTGCAAGCTGCTTCGATGAACGCTACGCCGCTGTGTTTCTACTTCGTGTGTCGAATGTGTTTAATTCCAAGAAAGTTACGCGGGGTCTTCTTGGCATTCTATCTCAACATACGGACTGTAATAGGTCTACATAATTCCCCTACTGCGTAACGAATTAGATGTTTACTAGATATCGCGGGTGCAACTCAATGCAGGCAGGGGCATTTATCTTCAGAGTAGTTGTCTCCCATAATAACTTTGTTTCTAGTGCATTAGAAACAATTTCCAATAGTTGGACGCAATTATATTTTATTCGAAGCAATGAATTTTTGAACCTTTTACAAAGCGTTATATCGTAATGCGCATATGTCTGACTCTTGGATTGCTGTGGGAACAAAGTTAACATCATCAGTTAATATCTGAAGACATACATAAATTTCGTTTTTCTCTAGCCTTTAATAACCCACTGTATTAATAAGATTAACTATTCCTCTTATTACGCAACAAAAATTATGGATATATGACAATGAAGTTTGGTGAATGCGCTGTTCTTGTACCGGTGTGAAAACAGCAGCCAAAGATAGCGGCCAATTCCGCCGATCTCTCCCGAACGATACAATGGATATGTATACAGTGATGGATGTCGTTAATCCCGATATACGGAAAGCGCAGCTGGAAATTATACTCACAAGGCAAATACTGTAGCTACTAAAAATAAATTAATCAGTTACAATCTTAAGTAAACTTACAAAACTAAATTAAAAAAAAATGGAAACGCATAATACAAAACAGCCCAAACTGCTTAAAAAAGAGTAAGATAGTCCTAAACGTCCCTTAAACATGAAAATGCAACATTTCGCATAAAAAAACTTTGTTAAACTGACTCCTGAAACAGTTTCACTCGCAAATTATATGGGCGGTTAAAAACATCCCTTATTTATTAAATTNCAGATTTACTCGCAAATTATATGGAGGGTTAACAACATCCCTTAAAAATTAAATTAAATTGCCACTAAACGGACCAAGACCCAGACATGCGACACGGCGCATAAAATAGTGTAAGTCTGACCTAAAGCGACTGCCTAAACGGATTTACTCGCAAATTATATGGAGGGTTAACAACATCCCTTAAATATTGCCACCAAACAGATCTAGATCCAGACATGCGACACGACGCATAAAATAGTGTAAGTCTGACCTAAAACGTCTGCCTAAACGGATTTACTCGCAAATTATGTGGAGGGTTAACAACATCCCTTAAATATTAACTTAATTTGCCACTAAACAGACCTAGATGCAGACATGCGACTTGGTGCATAAAAAAGAGTGTGGCTTTACCGAAACGGTTGCCGAAGCAAATTTGACTAAATTGACCTACATCCGGAAATGCGACATGGTCCTTAAAATACATAGTAAATTCTTATACATCGTAAAAATATTTGGACGTGTAATACAATTTTCAAGTTTCTATCGAACGGCCTTATAGACGACATAAATTATTATAATTACTTTGACAATGGGAAAGGGTACACAGTAGCAGTGTTCAAAAAATTAAACTGTTACATCACAGAGATTATTACAGACGACTACCAGTCACTTACTGGCAAAAATTGGGTAAACAATACAGGTATGGATATTCTTATGGGTATTATCAGTAAGGATCATTCATACCAAGTTGTTTCTACTGGGTACTCATCTCAAATATTTTCAGAAGAAATATGCACTTCAGATTTTTTTATT
>NW_019422373.1:3374-4045 GCF_000390285.2 Anoplophora glabripennis | reverse complement strand
TGCATTAAAAAACCGTGCGTTTTTCGCTTATAAACAATTTGAATAACATTGTTGCTATTTATGCTACCTCAACCGAAAATAGATGCAATGGATAGCTGGAAAAAAAAATACAAATTTTTAAAAAAAGAGCACCCCCTGCGACCAACAGGAGCCAAGATAAGATTTTTTTTTTAAATCGTAGCTCAATTGTTTATAAACATTAAGACTTGAATTTTTCGCAAAATACAGTTTACGAGATAAACTACGATTTCCCCTGAATTGCATTGAAAAATGTGGAAAATTAACGATCCTCATGATCATGACCCTTTAAAGAGAAGGTACTGGATAAGTAAACTGTTTGAAGTTCAAATTGATGCGCGCTGTAAATTTTGCAATATCTCTGATTCTATTCATCGTAGAAACTTATTTTTTTTAAACTGCGGTAGCTCGACGAAAAAATAACAATGGGCATATTTACGAATTCGTAGAGTAGCCCTGAAGCCCAGAAAAAATGCATCTTTTATACTTAATTTTTTTTAATTTACAAAAATTATTGTTAAAGGAAATATTAATTATTAAAATTTCAATTTCGGAATTATTTTACTATTATTAAATAAATAAATGAAGCTATCGTTCATTTAAAAAGTTATTTTTCATAAAAATAGAAAAAAATTTAAATTTTTATTATTGTA
>NW_019422373.1:0-1115 GCF_000390285.2 Anoplophora glabripennis | reverse complement strand
AGATAGGCATGCGCTGAAATTACAACACATCAATTGTCTAATGTTATGGCACACATTCAAAAACAATACAATAAATGCATTCAATTAAATGAAGATTTAGTTGAAAATTCCAGAATTTAATTTAATTCATGTGTGTTAATTTTATTTTATTGTATTTTTTGTAAATTTTATGTTAATTTCTCGTTCATTTTTCTGTCTGTTTCATTGTATTTTGGTATAATGATGTCTATTAAACGTGTTATTAAATATTTGTTGTGATTGATTTATTATCGCATGGGTTACTAGATAAAAAGTTTCTTTATGCATAATAAACAATTTGACAGAAATTTAGCCGCAGAATCGTTAATGTTGAATATTTTTTCATGAAATTTGGTACAGATCCATTTCAGGGGACGCCGAATCCAGTGGCGTACGCAGATTTTTTCTAAAAAAATCGCTAATATGGATTCTGGATTTTTCAGCCTCTGAATGTGATCTAGTAGGCCTTAGTTTAAAAAAGAACTGGACGGCGGTTAGCCCCAAAATACACTTTTCCCCCTCTACATTTCAAAAAAAATTTCGTCAAAATCGCTCCATAAACAAAAATGTTATGAGGGTGGCCCGCTTTCAAATGGGTCACTCTGTATAAAAAAAAATTACTTTTAAATTTTTTAAATGAACGATAGCTTCATTTATTTATTTAATAATAGTAAAATAATTCCGAAATTGAAATTTTAATTAATACTTCGTTTAACAATTATTTTTGTGACATTTTTGTAAATTAAAAAAAATTAAGTATAAAAGATGCATTTTTTCTGGGGTCAGGGCTATTCTACAAATTCGTAAATATGCCCATTCTTATTTTTTCGTCGGGCTACCCCGGTTTAAAATAAAAATAAGTTTCTACGATGAATAGAAGCCGAGATATTGCAAAATTTTACAGCGCGCATCAATTTGAACTTTGGATTTGTTTTCTCGCGCGCGCGACTCTCTTGGACAAGCTTCCCCCACCACCACGCTGCCAGCTGCCGGACAGTTTACTTAGCGAGTACCTTCTCTTTAAAGGGCTCATGAGTCGTTAATTTTCCACATTTTTCAACGCAATTCACGGGAAATCGTAGTTTACGTCGTAAACT
>NW_019422372.1:0-4042 GCF_000390285.2 Anoplophora glabripennis | reverse complement strand
TGATGGACAATTTAAAAACAGTCGTAAGCCTATTTTAATTTGCCCAAAGATATCTTTGTCAGTCTAGTTAATCGCCAAAAAGATATTGTTTTTATCAATATTACATCTCTCGTAAATTACGCTCTAAATCAAATTAATATAAACGTGAAAAAAGAAAATGATGGAATGGAACCAAAAAACAGTATTCCCTCGACTGTACAATTTTGAACATTTCTGGTATACCTACTCTTTCCGATATCAATTGAAGAACCAAGACGTTGACAGTATGTACCAGGTTTGGTCGCTGACGCAGCAGCTGGGCAATGAAATATTTGAAAAACTTGTTCCCATATTTATTTAGCCATACCCATATACAGGTCTGGTCGAACTAAACATGGAGGTGGTAGAAATGCATACACCCAGTGCGAGCGCGAGCAAACGAAATCTAACACAGCTGCATTGGGCCACTGGGCCATAAATCTCAGCTGTCGACAAGTGTTGACAAATTGCCCAGCAGAGCAGTGCAGCAATGCAGAATTTTGTGTGATTCAGATAATTATAATTTTTTATAGGCACCTTCTATTAATCATTGATATTACAACTGCGAAAGGGAGAAATAATATTATTACAATATGGCATTTTAGACACAGGACATAAATATTAAAAATATGTTGTTGGCTAAATGAACAATATAATAGAAATTTTTACACATTATATAGAACATAATTTTTTACCTTTAGCAGAAAATTTTATTAGGGACGCCTATTAAAGTCATTAAATTTTATTGCCAGGCGTTTTTTTACATGTTCCACTGACTTTGGAAAAAATATACAAGGCCGAAATCTACAAATTTTAAATTTTAGAATAGGTAAATTTTCTTACAATTTTCAGTTTTTAAATTTTTTATTTTTTTTTTTCATTATTATTATTATCATTATTACTTTCGATTGTACTCTGTGTGTTCGAAGAAATAGGGACAAATTTTCCAAATTTCCCCCCAGAACCAAGTCTTTTTGTTATTTATTACTGTGAATAAAAAATTAAAAAAATTATGATATACTTGCGCCAAAAAATCAGTCAAGGATTTTTTTATTAAAAAAAAAAGATTTGCCGAACCAAAAATCTTACACTGAAAAAAGCAGACGAATAGAAAATACAAAACACATATCACTATACAGGGTCTTTCCTAATCCAGGGCATATTCTGTAACTAAAATCCAGGTCATTTTGTTAAATAATCATGGGCCTTTAGGGCGCCGTTTTCGAGCTATACTTTTCAAAATAAAAAAAAAAATTAATGACTGTATAATATTGTGTCTTCAAATGCTCCATTGCATTCCATCCTTTTTTTTTTTCTCTACCATTTGGTAGTGTACTTTTTATAATATGCATTACATGTTTAATAATATTACTACTTATTATTCGTTAAAATTATGTCACGCAGTTTAAATTTTTTTTTTCTTTCTAATTTGTAGCTCGAAAGTAGCGGCCTTAAGGCCCTATGTTTATTTAACAAAATTACCTTACCTTAAAATAGTCAACTGTATACCATTAGCAAAGACCCATCGCTCACTTCAATAAGTCTTGATGATTCAAAAATCTTTTTGTTCAAGTTTTCAATACTCAGTAACGACGTTACATTTTAAAATTATGTAATATATTTTTGACAGTTTTTTTAAACGTAATGACTTTGTTGAGTATTGAAAACGAAAACAGATTGCAGGATATACAGGGTTATTCAGTCATAATGTCATTAATATTAACCATGTATTCGGAAGGCCTAATACAGACAGAAATTCGAAAAAAATGTTTACTACTCGACCTTAAAATAAGCAAATTACCCCTTAACTCCCGTTAATTCGGCGTCCTACTTCACAAATAGGGATCGAGCCGGCAGACTACAGAGCCTTCGAACGTTGAAGCGAAACAGCTAATTTCCTGAGTCGTCTTGAATTTTGCAATTGGTTCAAAATCAAAGCGCTGTGGATCCCAACTATTAAGAAAGTGCTATGGACGAATGAGTGTTGTTTTAGCCGTACTGGCATTTTAAATAGGTAGAAACCATACTACTATTTGAAAAGCAATAAGTCACACAATAAGGTATACGTACTACAAACTGAATAATTAATTGAACATAATACTAAAAACTCGTATTCAATTATTATAAAACATGTAAACGTTAACAATATTTAAAAAACTAAACTGTAATAGCCTAACATTCGAAAACATTTATTATCCTTATACCTACATTTGTTTTTATTTACAAATAAATAATACTTGTTAATATTTAAAATGTAAAAAAATATCTTATTCATTCATGTATCTATTTAAAAGGATGTTTTTTTCTTTATCGTTCACAACAGAATAAAACTTCAGTAAAAGCTAGGTTAATGACCGAATAATACGGCAGGTAAAGACTCACTCTCGATAAACCTTTGTGGGTCAGCGGTCA
The DNA here is from genome assembly GCF_000390285.2 of Anoplophora glabripennis. Taxonomy (NCBI): domain Eukaryota; kingdom Metazoa; phylum Arthropoda; class Insecta; order Coleoptera; family Cerambycidae; genus Anoplophora; species Anoplophora glabripennis. The sequence goes on along the minus strand of NW_019422372.1, from coordinate 1,612 downwards.
CAAGCGGTTTAAATAATTATTTGAAAATACTTTTTTTCAGCATAAATATGCATTTAAATTTTTTTTAATCGCATATTGGTATTCTACTCATTTTTCCCTATCTCCCCTTAAAATTAATGACATTGTGGCTGATCCTCTTCGTATAGTGATATCTATTTTATATTATGTGTCTGCTTTTTTCAGTTTCAGATTTTTGGTCCGACAAACCTATTTTTATAAAAGTAACTCTTGAACGGTCCTTTTGGAGCAGGGTTTATTTCATTAATTTATTAATTTTTTGTCACAAGCGCAAAATACGCAAAAAAATAAGGGAACTATGCCACAAATAAAACATCAAACAGTAAAGCATCTTTTGAAAAAAAAATAAAATACTGTTAGTGGCAGACTTACTTCCCACACAATACTATTAAGTATACGCTCTTTGCCCGCATATTTAAATATCAGATAAAAGGCCGATTTCCTCCACTATCATCGTTTGCTTAAGTGGAAGGGGGAGGGGAGGTCGACGACCCCGTCTGCCAAAACGATATTTCCTAGTTCCGAAAAGGAATACGAGCTGATGCGATCCATCGACAGTTTGATGTTACATTATGAATGATTGATATGGGCGAAGGGCTGACTAGTAAGTTTGGAATAAAAGCGCAGCTGAGTGCAGGAAGTCGGCGGAAGTGAAGAGGAAGCGCCAGAAAAGGGTAATGTCCTGAAGCGCGGCGTTTCACAGGACCAAAATCGAATATGAGTCGGCAGATTTGCATATTAGACGGTGGCGTATAAGCGCAGACACCCATACGTTTTAACTATTTAGGCCTGCACCCTGTATATAGGCCGCCTGGAAATTAGCTTGCAATATTTTATCTGTGCGATTAGCGACAGAAAATAAACCAAAAAGTTTATACGAACGTGGGTGGAAAAATACCTCTAGAGAGGGTACAGCCACTTAAAGGTGAACCCTCCAAAGTCGCTTTTTTAGAGATCCCTGAATTCGAGTATTCTCTAATGCAACATTTCGATTCTTATTTGTGGAAGGGCGAATTGGGCGGTGACTATTAGACGCCTTCATTATAGCCATCTTTCTCTATCGCACGGATTTCTATGACTTACTTTATCGCTCTCATGTAACGGCCGATGAACCATGGGGACTTTCCGACCCTGTATATCAAATTGTATTATACTTTCATAAATACAGTCGCTTTAAACCCTTGTCTTAACGTATAAGGAACATTTGTATTCACAGAAGAACATCCTAGTAGTTTGCTACTTATGCATGTAAGTACTTAAATCATATTTAAACTTTTCCACGCGAATCACTTCGTGGTCACAGTTTGTAGAATCTAAAATACGATTAGTTGATGCCCTCGAATGGTGTGCAGAGGTTCTGGTTCCACAATCTTCTCTTCAATAGCTTTTTTCAAACTTCTGCTATTTTCTGTTCTAATTCTCAAGCATTCATACTTCCTTTTGGTTACAAATTTTCTTTTTTACCTACTCTATTCTTCAGACATTTTATAGGTTAAAGGAATCAGCTGTGCGAGCGATCACGTAGCATAATGTATACATATATACAAGACAAGAACTGCCAACTTACAAAACAATAAACTCAGCATACTCGTGC
>NW_019422371.1:0-4041 GCF_000390285.2 Anoplophora glabripennis | reverse complement strand
TCTCACTGGATTTCTGAAACCTGCTGATGGTATCCTCGTATTTCTGCTCTCACTGGATTTCCGGAACCTGCTGATGGTATCCTCGTCTTTCTGCTCTCACTGGATTTCCGGAACCTACTGCTGGTAACCTCGTCTTTCTGCTCTCACTGGAATCTTCTTGAGTCACTTTTCCAATATAATTACTTCTATGTATCTGATTTCTCCCAATTTACTTCTTTTAACAACTCTGACAAAATCTTCTGGTAACTCTTTCTATTTATCGTTTTTTTTTTCAATTAACTTCTTTAACACCACTCTCTGACAAAATTTCTCGGTACCTAATCAATAATTTTCGATTTTTTTCTTTTTTACTCTCTTGATTTCTTCTTCCTTCTTAGGGCCTTTCCACATATATGCCTTTTCTTTTTAAATGCCGTATTCTTTTTACACTTCACGTCACTTCACTTTATACTTTACAAATTTACAGTTTCTTTATAAAAATTTTAAATTATGTTTCAAAATATTCCTTACTTCTATATTTGTATTTGACTTTTATATCTAATATTTTATGACTTGTGGATCCAACTTTATTTTTGACATTTAACTGACATTTTCATCTTATTGATATATAAATTTTACTTTAGACCTTAATATTTCTTGCTATTTATTATTCTAACTCATATTACTACTATTTAATAAAATTATAACATTTTAGCTTTCATTTGATTTATGTCATTTGCGATTTCTAATTAATTTTAATTATATTTTTTCCAATAACACCTTTGGCATGTACTCTATTTGACCAAAATGATAATATTTTTTTATACTTAAATCTTTGAAATTTATTTTATTCTATTAATCCGACTCTGCTAATGATTCATAATACCTGTTTAATACTAACAATTTTTTTTAATCAAATATTTTTCTTAGTTTTATAACAATTGTTTCAACCTTTCTCTTCACCGTGTTGTATTCAAGTAGAATTTTAATTTAACCTTTAAATTGCTCTCAATACTATGATTTCATCCTCAATATATAAATTTATATTAAAACACTGTGAGATGAGATTTGTTCAGAAAATAACTGAACATTTTAAATTTCCCGCTAATGGAGACATTTAGTAATATGCTGTATCTACATGTTCTTGTATTGTTGATATCTCATTTAGTTTTCATGATACTGTTATTGTAAGACAAGATTTTTTAAATGTGCGATTTTCTAACGTGGCACTGGGGAAAGCTTTCACGGAAAGCTTATGAAAATGATGTTCTAGGTCGTACGGAATGTGACGAATGGCTTTCACTATTTAAAAGTAGTCGTCAGCCAGTTGATGATGATCTTCGACCAAGATGGCCTTCGACTTCAAATGATGAGTCCCACCTTCGGAAAGTCAAAGATCTGCTGCGTGCAAATCTCCGACTGGCTGTAAGAGACTTTGCAGAAGAGGTTAGCATCTCAAGTGGGTCATGCCTGGGGTTCCAACCTCTCCCGGACTGATACTTTTTACACAATGTTATGCAAATTTTCAATAATGACATTAAAGCCCTCGAAAGCGATTTTGTTTTTATGAAGATTTCTGCATTTTGAAGGAGGTTCAAGACAGTATTGTTAAATCAAATGAAAGAGTAGATTTGAGGTGGGTAAAATTGTTCTCAACAGTCGAAAATGGAGTTGGAGATACGTTGAAGAGAAAGTTTAATTCGTTTTGTCAGTACCTGTATCAAACGAAGAACATGTCAAAGCAGAAATCCAGACATTTTCAATTTTAAAATGGACTGCAAGGAGTTTTTTTAAATTTGTCAGTTCCAGACCAGATATTTGGAAATCTGTACGTTCAAATGTAAAATATAAGTTCAACATAAAATAAAAAGTTATATAAATTTTTCGGATTGTTATGACGTGACCTATGTATTTGGTTACAAACTTACGCTACGAAATAGCTTTAGTGAGGAATCTTTGACCTGCTTCGTTCTTCTCGGGCTAGGCTTTGTGGTGGCGAACCTGTTATTAGGACCACTAGGTCCGCCCTAACGTACATTTTGTTTCTTGTTGTTTGTTTTTGTTTCAGATAAAGGTAATCCTCTGAGACATTCCGTAATAATCTCAGTATTCACGGAAACTATACTATTTTAAATATTTCTGAATGTTAAAATTTGAAATGCGCCTTTAATTTTGTTGACTTAGATGTTTGGCATTTTATTCCAACCTATTATACCATATGCAACAGAAAATATGTTTAATAGTAATAAACAACTTTTTTTACCTTATACGACTTATACAGTACTTAATTTTACTGAAACATGACTGAAAAGTGTTCAATATCTTCCTCTTTCGGATGCTCCAAGCAATATTTGATGTGTGGTAAATTTTCAAGCAGAGAAGTATTAGAAGCCTATTAAAATTATTGCAACATAAAAACTTGTTAAATCTGAGAATTTTTCATGTTGTTTAAAGATAGAGAATAAACTAAATTAACAAATTTCTCGAATTTTCGTTACCTATTTTAATTCTTCAACTATTGAAGGAGTAATATTTTTTCCTGCATTATTTGCACATTATTCTTATATCTAATATACATATTTCGTGTGCGTGCCTTGAAATGAACTATTAACTTTTCCATTAAGCCAAGCATTACCCGAATATAACTTAATTATCATGGCAATTTCTACATGTGTAGTGGAAAAAGAGGGTTATCACGGAGAGTAAGTTCAGTAGGGGTTGTTCGCCATGCACCCCTTTAGCATACACGTATTTGCATGGAAATCATTTTGATTAATAGAATCGATGAAGAGGAATAATATTTTGATAGACGTACCCAGTGAAATTGCCTTAGATCTAGATGTTCATGTCATCCGATGTCAATAATTCATTATTTTGCAAAAATACCCTATGACTTACAGAAAAATGTTACAATATTTTTATCTGAGGCTTAAAAGCAAAGATGAAAAGAAAATGCATAATATAATACAGAAATAAGAGTCTAAAAGTTAAAGGAAAATTGACAAATAATAACAAATAATGTTATCAGGTGGTTTGGGAACATAAAAGGTCCCATTAAAAAATTGTTCATAATTCCAGCTCAAACATAAAGTTGAAAAATAGTACGAGGAGCAATATGGCAACTTTTAATAGACTACAGCTGCGTATTGTTGAATTTTGAATTTACAATTAAAAATTCCGCTGTTGGTAAAATCAGCTTTTTTTGAGAATATACACTGAGAGAACGGTTTCTTTGTTGTCAATAAATTCCATTTGCAGTAAGCAATGTTGATTGGGATATGATCTAAGAAATACAATTTTCTCAGCAATAAATAATATATTCGAAAATGTTAATCAAACACTGATCCGAGAGAATCTTGCTGACATATAACCTACAAAGCACCTTTAAGACCTTTAAATGGCGCCCAAAACAAAAGAAATATGAAACAAAGAAGAAGCGAAGCAGTATAAGCAAATAAAGGTAAGAAAATTATCACCTCACAAGAATTTATTACAATATATACCTCCTAACTAATATAGATTAGTCTGTATTATTTTCCTTATGGAAAATTTTGGCCGAACCCCATTGAATTTATGACTATTTTCCCAAGCGTGATCGTGATTTGAAAATTATTATTTGGACGTGTCGTAACATTTTCAAAGAGCCCTACCTCCCTTAGGAAGCATTTTTTGGATAAGGCAGTTCATATCAAATCGATAGCAAATTGTCCCTAGAATTTGATGTCTTCGTATATATTTGTTACTGTTAATGAAATGTAACGCTCACGTTTATTTTAGAATAAAATATATAATATATTATAGGTACATACAGCTAAATATATTAATTGTTATAAATGAAATACTTTACAGGGTATTTGCAGTAAGCCGCAAGGAAATGATCGAATTAATTTGATTTGTTCATGGTTAGTATAAGGATTTAAACTGTGGTAATACAGTCAGTGCCAATAATAATCAACATCAAGTTATTTTTTTAAAATGACCACTCTGTACAATGAAGAGAGTTAAGTTTTCTGTATAAGACCAGTTAGTAAGTCAAAGAACGCTTTATCAACAAAAACAATT
>NW_019422370.1:2589-4192 GCF_000390285.2 Anoplophora glabripennis | reverse complement strand
AATCCATTTAATACTTATATAATTATGTAAGTAAACATATGTAGAGCATTCTATTAAAAAAAATAATTTTTAGGACGAATACTACAAATAAAAATAAGGTTATTTTTTATGTACTTAAATGTTTCCCGAAAAGAGAAGAGAGAAGAAACAGAGAGAGAAAGAGAAGGAAATAAGAGAGATATACCCCTTTAAATAATATATATTTTTTTAATCTTCCAGGTATTTTATTAAAATTTTAATGTTAGATTTAGAGCATAGGGATACTAATTACTATTGGAGCCTAAGAATCCTTATTGGGTGACCACTGACCAGCGCTATTTCTTTCTGTTCTTTTATTTCTATCCAATTTTAAATATTTTTTTGAATAATTTTGATCATATCATATATAGGTACTGAAAGTCATACCTGCACATCGAATAATTTCTGGAAAATTGTTTTATATCATTTACTCATAAATAATTATTTTAAATATTTGTCTGTAAGTTCTGCTGCGATTATTTTTTATCTTCGAGATAAATTTTACTTTTCTTCGATGGATTCTGAAATTTTTATAAATAAATATGTAGGAAGACAATTACGGATCACCTTATATTCATCTGATGAGAATTTACGAACTAAATTAGATTATGTAGAGTAGGTATAAAACTCAGAAAGATGGTTAAGCTTATGATGAAGTTTTAAAGGAATATTTATTGTTTGTATCTGTCATTTAAAACAAGCAATTTTTGAGACGTTAAAAATAAGTTTTTTACGCCACATAAAGCATAAGTGTAATACCTATAATAAATATAATATGCTACTCTGTTGTCGAGTGAGTAGGATACTAGCCTACTTTTTATTACACCCCCAAGACTGAAAATCTCACGGAATAAAATGGAATGGTAAAACCGTGGGCGACTGAATACAAACAACAGGCTAGGGCTAGAGTGTATTACACGATTCTGGGTAAGTAAATCATAAAATTGGGCCAGCCTAACTTGTAGTTACAAATTATTAATTCAAACAGTGCTTTGGGGCACCTCGCGTGTGTTCCACCGTGGACAACAGATAAAGGGAAAATGTTATCACAAAATAGTTTCATTCAATATTTATAATATAATAAATGGGCCGGAATCCTAATAATAATAGTAATAAGTATAATATATCTGGGTAGTAAAGAGAAACTACTTTGTCATGTTTCAAGAAAAATGTGAATATTGTAAAAATTAGTTTTTAACAAAAGATTATAAAAGTATTAGTTTTATAATTAACATTTCTGGAATACAAATTATAATACAGGGTGTTAAAAAAAGAGTGTAAAATATTTAAGGAGGTAATAGTATGAACCAAAATAAGCAGAAAAGTCTCAATAAACATGGGTCCGCAAAGTAACGGTTGCGGAGATATGGAATGTTTTATGTTTTTTAGTCCCTTTTTTTATTTTGCAAAAACGTTGTGTATTTTCTTATAATAGTTGGTTGATGTTTAGTGAAATAAACAGTACGTATTTGACAGTTGTTCTCAGTGCACAAGTTTTCTTTCGCTATGGCTGGTTACTCTAACGCAGAATTAACAGACATGCATTTCATGTATGGTCGTGCTAATGGGAACGCCACCGAAGCGC
>NW_019422370.1:0-2134 GCF_000390285.2 Anoplophora glabripennis | reverse complement strand
CCTTTGAATCAGAGGCAACAAATGTGGTTCCAGCATGATGGTGCTCCAGCTCATTTTTCCATGGCCGTTAGAGAGCATTTACACCAAACTTTTCCACATAGATGGGTAGGAAGGGCCGGACCTGTTTTATGGCCTCCAAGATCGCCTGATCTGAACCCTCTAGATTTCTTTGTTTGGGGATATTTGAAGACATTAGTGTATGGTACTCCTGTAAATAGCCTGGAAGAGCTGCAGCTACGGATTAATCAAAAGTGTCAAGAAATCCAAACCAAGGAGGGTGTTTTCGAAAGAGTTCGAATATCGTTGAGACGAAGATGTCGTGCCTGCTTGGAAATGGACGGAGGGCACTTTGAACATCTTCTGTAACTTTGTTTTTTGTTTGTTAAAAGCTTCCTTTGTCGGTTTATTCCTAATAAAATAAAATGTTTGAAAAACGAATAGTGGTCCATGTCTCCGCAACTGTTACTTTGCGGACCCATGTTTATTAAGACTTTTCTGCTTATTTTGGTTCATACTATTACCTCCTGAAATATTTTACACTCTTTTTTTTAACACCCTGTATAATACTTATATGGAACTATAATAGTCGGTAAAATAAAATATATTTGCAATTTTAATTTAATTTAATAATAATTTGAATTTTAAACAAGTTGCACGCATAAGGAAATATTGTATCAATATATCAATGCTCTAAAAAATGTATATGTATTTATGTTTATATTTTTAGATGTGGAAATTTCCTTCCATGTCATATTTATTAATTATTACGATATAAATTTTGATATGAAAGTGAAACAAAATTCGTGAAATTCATTCGTTTAATTTAATATCAATCATTAATGGATTTATAATTTTGATTCAATATTTATTTACATAATTTTATAAAATTCACTAGTGATGAAATGAATTTGGTTTGACACAAGGCTTTAAGTAATATACGTAAATGGTAATACACCAAATTTTTGCTGAGTGGTACTTAAAGCTTCTCCATGCATTTTAGAGATTTCAAATAGTTGCTGTTTAATAACAGGTTATAACTGTTGGAATTCCTTCTAAAAAGCATAATAAAATATCATATTAATAATATACAGTGCACTAACATCTAAACATGGTAACGACCATTGGACAATAAAAATACCTACCAGAAATGTATCAAAAATTATTATAATAAAAAATATACGTATACCTAACATTTAGAAACAAATAATTCTATAGAGCGGTTCATTTTGCTGCTAATAAAGCATTTAAAAAGTGAAATTATATTTTTACTTAGAATAAAAATACTTTTAAATAAAAACAAATATTGTATTTAAATAAGGAACTTCATAGATTTAAATAATTTTTCGAATAATATTTTTGAAAAAATTGTTTTTTTCGGAAAACAAGTTTACATCAAAGCATAGTTGTAAATGTTTAATGAAAATAGATATTATTTTCCAATTTATCTTACAGAAAAGTTACATTAGAAAGTGGCTTATATAAAAATTTGTTCAGGTTTCAGGATTATAACAAAACTATTTTTTTTAAATTATAGTTGTATGTTTGATAAAAAATGTTTTTTAAGTTGCTCATACTTATTAGGACTTTATTTAAATTATATTCATTTCTAATAATTTTTATGACATATAAGTTTATATCTCAACGTTCTATGATGAATTATTTATTGGAAATGAGTGAAATTCATCTTGTTTGGTATTATTCGGTAGGTATTCTTTCAATACAAGTACGGTTGCATTTTGTTTATGTTTTTGAAGACCAGCTTAAGTAGATATGTTTTAAAAACTAATTATTTTCTTTACATAAATATAATACTCAGAAGAAGGAGAGCCCTTTTTATAACACAGAATTAAATTTATTAGTCCAGGCAGTATCTGTTTCGGGTTGGGTAAAACGCATATGATCGGAGATATTTGCGTTAACGGTTTCTAAATAACATCAAAAATGATAATTTTTCTATGCAAATAAAAAACGCGGATATAATTGTTATTGCAAAAAAGTATAAAAAATAGCAAAAAAAAATCATTTTTTTCTTGAATTTCTTGCCGACAACTTAGCAACTATTCGTTTTAGACAAAAATGGAAGAGGTAAAAAAAGTTTTGTAATTAAATTTTGAACAAGATAGAGTTAGTTGCA
>NW_019422369.1:0-4049 GCF_000390285.2 Anoplophora glabripennis | reverse complement strand
CTAAAAAAATCATCTTCAGGTTAAATATTAGTTTATAACTTTAATTGTTTCCGAGAAAAATACGCACTTATTGCTTTGGTTGTTAAAGTACTTACTTTTTATCATTTTTTTTTGTGAAAAATTATTATGACCTTCAAATGACCAGCAAGGATATCCTGAAAAAATCCTTGATCCCAGATTTCGACATAAAATTAGGCGCTGTATGCGTTGCTGGCATAAAATGTAGCGAATTCCATTCGATACTTACGTGACCTTAGTTTGACCTTGCAACTTATGCTGAAGGTCAAATCCAAGGAGGTCTCGATTTAGTTTGTCATCAAAATCTCGCAAATTTAGCTTGACACACTTTCTTCTCGCGTTATTCAAAGAAAAATCAGTTTGACCTCTAAATGACCTTCATGGATAAACCGAGAAAAAATTCTAACACCATATTCAGACGCAATATTTTGCGCTTCATCGATTGCTAACAGAGAAAAATTGAGTCTACTTATTAGATATTTTCAAGTTGACTTTGATTTGACCGTGAAGCTTAAGGTCAAAGTCAAATTCAATGTCACCAGCATATTGGTTTCTTGATATCATACAACTTTTTCTGAAACTTTTTTTGATAGGCCTCAAAAGTTACCTGAAGAGTTCGGTTCTTTTTGGGACACCCTGTATAATGGATATGATACAGACTTTACACAATTATTATTTTATTANTTACAATTTTTTTTTGTCAAAAATTATTATGACCTTCAAGTGACCTGCAAGGATATTATGAAAGAAATCCTTGATTCCAGATTTCCACATAAAATTAGGCGCAGGCATAAAATATAGCGAATGTCATTCGATACTTAGGTGACCTTAGTTTGACCTTGTAACTTGTGCTGAAGGTCAAATCCAAGGAGGTCTCCATCTAATCCCGCAAATTTAGCTTGAAACATTTTCTTCTCGCGTTAGTCCGAGAAATATCAGTTTGACCTCTAAATGGCCTTCAAAAACATACCAGAAAAAATTTCTGACACCATATTCAGACGCAATATTTTGCGCTTCGTCGATTGCTAGCAGAGAAAAATTGAGTCTACTTATTTAATACTTTCAAATTGACTTTGATTTGACCTTGAAGCTTAAGGTCAAAGTCAAATTCAATATCAACAGCATATTGGTTTCTTGATATCGTACAACTTTTTCTGAAACTTTATTTGATAGGCCTCAAAAGTTACCGGAAGAGTTCGGTTCTTTTTGGGATAATAATAATAATGGATATGATACAGACTTTACACAATTATTATTTTATTAGCGTTCAGAATTTTTATAAGGCTTCTAATATCTAATAGAATGATTGCGTCTTTGTATGGAATCAAAATTGATCCCAGTTCATTTATTTATGTTAATTTTAATCACCCCGTAGAAGTTTGGCAATCGAATTGAGGGACACCCAGTACAATTCCGTTAGATATACACAATCACACACACACAAAAAAAGTTGTTTGTACTTTATATGTTATCCGTAGTAATTTTGGCTCCTAATCACGGATCCCGTGTCAGAATTAAGCTATCACATCACAGGAATTTCCTAACCTAAAAACAGGTAAAAATAGCAAAATTTCATGAAAAAGTGCTAAGAAAAATACAATTTTTTTTTTCTATATTCAAATGTTCATTTATATTGTTAAGACCCCACCGAACGTGAATCCTCGGTCAGAATTGATGGTTCTTTTTCTAATCTCAAAAAAATGGGTTAAGATATCACGAATTTTCAAAAAAATAACAGATTCGCAAAAAATTTGGTATACGGGGATTTTCGGGGTGACTGGTAACGAAACCGAGATGAGATTTACAAAGTTCGTTTTTAAAAATTTAATCAGTTACCTATGTACTTTTTTACCTGAGATTAGGCAAAAAAAACGTGAATAGATCTTTTACAGAAAAAAGAACAAGATATAGCGAAAAAAGAAGGTTAATTGGGTACTCAGGTTATAAAGTAAACAAAAATATTACAAAATGAATTTCGTAATTCTGACCTCGATCAGTAGAGTTCGGGTCTCGCTCGAACGATCATTACTGTCGCATCGCTCTTTCGCTAGAGCGCATCGTACAAAATCGGTAATAACGGCAGCTATTGGCTTCGCGTTTGCCTCATGTATACGTGTTTTAATATTTTAATAACGTCGAACATGCCAAGGGAAAAAAAAGACCTTTCGCTGATACGAAAGTACGAAAATGTATTTATTTTTATTTATACCTATCTGTTAATTTATTTGTTTACAATGAACACGCCTATGACTAGTTGACGAAAACCCCGAACTCTAATGATCACCGATCCCGAAAACCCCCGTACACCAAATTTGACGCGAATGTGTTATTTTTTGAAAATTTGGTCAACCATCTTGGATCCACCATCTTGAATTTTGCAAAACTGGCCTCGGATCTGTGATCAGCGACCCCGAACATCTCCATATACCAAATTTGGCGCGAATCTGTTATTTTTTGAAAATTCGTGATATCTGACTTTAATTGGCCCGTTTTTTTTGAGATTAGAAAAAGAACCCTCAATTCTAACGGCGGTTTCACGTTTGGCGGGGTCTTAACCATTATAGAAAAAAAAAATTGTTGTAATTTTCCTAGCATTTTTTCGTGAATTTTTGCTATTTTGACCTGTTTTTTGAGGTTAGGGTGGCCCGATGTGTCAAAGTTTACTATCTCCCTTATTATAAAGACTTGAAAAGAAATATTTTATAGGAGTGATGTACTTAAAATCGTTCACATTTAAAAAATATTTTGAATTATACAGGGTGTTGCCTTATGACGGAGCATCTTTAAGGTGATTTTTCTTAAATATAACACTGTATATTTTTTCATATCTGTATTTTACAGAAAATTCTCTTTCTAGCGATGTTTTGTTTTTTGTATTCGATGCGGCGATGCCAGGTTATTTGAAAAAATAAGATAATTTTCGCTGGAACAGGATTCTATAAATCTATCCACTGTGCAGGTACTACCAGTAAATTAAGAAAAAATATTTTGTAGGCATGCGGACCAAAGATGTGGACAAACAACAAAATAACAAAATATTCATAATTTTGTACAGGGTGTTCTACACATAAACCCCATTTCAAAGGACATTTTCTTGATTTTTTTAAATGAAACACCCGGTATATTATTTTATTTTTGGATAAATATGTTAATTGCCTACAACTTTTGTAAACAATACCCTATGCCTAAAATTACTATTTTTGGAAATATTGGCACTTTTCTAGCAAAACTCCCTTCATTTTGCAAATTTCACTTTTTATGTCGCATGAAAAGTACAGACAATTTTTTTTTGTCTGTTATTAACCATTCTATTATAAAATAATAATGGAATTAACCATTTTATTATAAAATAATAATGGAACGCGGTACGATGCAAATTTTGATAAAAGGCTAAAAACTGAACGCGTCTCGAGCTCTTATAAATAAATCGGCCAGAACGGGAATATAATAGCAAGGCATAAGGCCCTTCAAAGAGATAAAGGGTCACTGTGGCACTCTATTAACTTTCCCTAGTACCGCCGTTCCGGCATAACTATAAATAAACAAAGAAAACACAGCCGCCGGCCCCAGGATCCGGATCCCAAAGGTCCGTCCCGCCTCCCTTCCACCACCCCTGCCTATCTCTAATGCGTGGATAGTGAAAAATTCATAAGGGGGCCGCATTTGCATAATTTTATGCTTGCGTACCGCGCCGCGTTCCGTAAATGTTTTATTTTCGGAGGAAATGTGCGTGGTTTCGGGTCTAATGGAATTTCATACGCATTTGGGTGCGAACCGACAAGTGATTCCCTCAGCGAGGCTTCTCCTAGTCGAGGCTGGCGCTTAATAAGTTTGCGCGAACATATTTTCACTTGTTTACACCTCACCGATTTCGTTAAGTACGCTCGATTACATTAATGTCTTATATACTCACATTATTAAATATTTTTTGTTGTAAGTTGCGAAATGTCGCTTTTATCTGGTCCCACTACAGTAAATAGATTATTACTACATTGTTTTGAAGGAAGTAAGTGAATTTTATCGTAGAAGTG
>NW_019422368.1:0-4043 GCF_000390285.2 Anoplophora glabripennis | reverse complement strand
TGAGTAATATTTCTTTTGAAAGCTCTTACAATTCTCTTTACAACAAACTTTCAATTTTATAATTGCGCCCAATATTTATTATGAATTTTGATTTTAAAGTTGAAACTTATGTACAAACAATTAGTAACAGTAAAAATGTCAGTCATTCAAGTTAAGTACGCCAATGGCATAAATTTAGTATTTCTTGCATTTTCATTGGTTTTTTGCGATTTGTTATCCCATTCGTAAAAAAAACACAATTGTAAAAAACATAAATATGCACACACAATGAACGTAAAATTAGTGGATTCCAAATTATTTTCTAGTATTATTTGGAAGCGTTGGTTGGTAGTTTATTTCATTGTGTTTTTGAAAATTAAACATTATGGTTTATTCCATTGCGGAAAGGGTAGATATCATTTCGCTTTACTTTATGAACAGTAAATGTGCGAATAGAACAGCTCAGCTATTTAATGAATAATAACAAGATCGACATGCCAGGAGGAAGTATGTTCTAGAGTTAGTAAAAAAATTTCAAGAGACAGGGAACGTAGCCAATAAAAAACGAGAAATTGAAAAACCTATAGTTAATGAAGCTAGTGAAGTAGCAGGTTTTGGGACAAGTTCATCTTGATCCTACATTAAGTACGAGACAGCTGGCATCTGTGTCTGGGATCAATCGAATTAGCATACAAACCATTTTGAAGAAGAATAAACTCCATCCATACAAAATACATTTAGTCCAGGAACTTCGTGAGGATGATTATGACCGCCGTTTGCAATTTTGCGAAATAATGAGTGAGCGAGCAGGGAACGATCCACAGTTCCTTTTTAACATCTGTTTTTCTGATGAATGCAGTTTTTTCTTGAACGGGACGGTAAATCGTCACAATTGTCGTTATTGGTCCAATTCAAACCCAAGAGTTTTTCACGAGGTGCATACACAGCAACCGGAAAAATTTAATGTATGGGCTGGAATTTTCGGTGAACGGCTGGTGGGTCGTTTTTTTCTACCTGGTAATTTGACTGGCCAAATGTATTTGCAATTACTGGAAGACGCTATTGACCGTGCCTTGACTAATATTATTGAAAATGTTCCAGAGTGTGATGAAGATCATTCGATTTTTCAACAGGACGGTGCTCCTCCGCATTATGCGTTAATTGTCCGTCAGTATTTGGACCAACGTTTTCTACGGAATTGGATTGGGAGAAGAGGCAGCATTGAGTGGCCTCCACGATCACTGGATTTTTCGTCCCTTGATTTCTTTTTTTGGGGATACCTAAAAAGTAAAATTTATAAAACACAGCCAACGTCGCTGAAAGATTTGCGTCAAAGAATCGTCTACGAATGCCGTCGAATCACTCCGGAAATGCTTCGGAATGTGCGCGAACGTTTCGAACAAAATCTTTATTCTTGTATGGAAGCGGGCGGTCATAAGTTTGAACATTTAATCAACTAAGTAGTAAGTAAGCAACTAAACATAATTTAAATTTAAAATGTAAATTTTTTTTCAAAGTATGGGGCGGAATTATAAAATTTAACGTCTGTTGTAAAGAGAATTGTAAGAGCTTTCAAAAGAAATATTACTCAACCCCCAATGCCATTTAAATATTTTGGGGTGATGCTTACCCTTGCTTGGGGGGTGAAAGTGGCGGAGCCCAAAATACCAGCAAAGAATGTCCCCCTTTAATCTAAAATCGACGGATCTAAGCGTTTTTCTACAATTTTGAGGCAGTTCGTGAAAATGGCTCTGTTTCGTTTTCATTTGGCCACCCTGTATATAAATGGACACCGGACCCTTTAAGATGTATGAAGAAATTAGCTTCAACAGACTACTTCAGGTCTGGTGGTTGTACGGTCTCTTCATTGCGACGCAAATGTGGTAACGTAATGGGTCACTATTCCTACTTCCATCAAGGAGACGAACTTCTGAGGCTTAGTTAGATGATGACATGGAAGAGAGGTATTTGCAGCTTAAATTAGAAGCTTACTGGATGAAATCGACCAAAATATCGAGTTTGTAGATTTTTCGAGCTTTCCATCCAAAATATAAATATTGGGTCCGTCATGTTGAAGTTTCAAATTTCCATGAAATTAAAAATTATTTCAATAGTAAGATCAAGTTTACATTATTACACAACATTCTGTTTCATCGGCTGCGATTGGTGTAATTTTCCATTAGAAATTATTCAACCAATCAGTTAAGGTAGCATTATCTCGAGCGTAGACGTAACGGTTTGTCATTGATCATTGTAAACGAGTCATTAATATTGGTGGTGCTAAGATCTAGGGAATTTTCGTTACCGGTACCAATGATACGTTGGGTTGTCTAAGCTCATAGGTCACGTGACTTTTAAATATTTATGAAGAACATTTTTGTACGAAAACTTTTTATTGAACGTTCTATATTTATACTCTACAGGGTGTGGCGTGTATAATTTATAAAAATTAATCTACAGCTTCCTGATGATATTTGTAATAGAAAACTCTTATACGAAAAAGTTCTATCGTTTTTTTTTTGTAAATTAAAGTTCATTTGTTCAACGAAAATGAAGGCCGACCCTTGTTATTTATTAAAAACTTTGGAAATGTTTTTATTTGTTATTTATTAAAAATTTTGGAAATGTTATAATTTAAGTCGGTATAATCTAATAATAGTAATACGAAAAGAGGGTTAGGTTACATTATCACAAAATTTGCATCGACCCATCAGTGTTAAAAAATGAAAGATTCCAGACAAAACTGTTTATTTTGTAATTCCACGATAGTGACAGTGTATTTTTTATAAAGAAGTAAAAAATAAGAATAGCGTGCCGATTACATTAAAAACGAGATTCTTAGTTCTTACTTTGCTTAATTTTTTAGATTGTGCACAAACTAGTTTTACAGTGAACCTAGAAAACACTGCATTTACTCTTTCCGAACGTGTCGATATGGTGTTAGTGTATGGTGCAGCTGGAGAAAATGCGCTCGCGGCGACTAGGTTTACCGGGAACGATGGCCACAACGTCACCCCCATGTGCAAATACAATCTTACAATGCGTTCAGCGGCTACGAGATACGGGAAGTATTATTCCTCGAGGAGAAGGACGTGGTCAGCAAGTGAATCTTAATGTTGAAGATGCAGTGTTGGAAAATCTTGACGAAGACCCCACAATTAGTACTCGACAACTTCCACAGCAAGTAGGAACGTCATCTTGTACCGTACATCGCATCTTAAGGCGCCAGCTGTTGCACCCTTATCGTCTGCAACCAGATTTTACCCCCGGATTGTGATCAACGAATGCGTTTTTGCAGATAGTTTTTACGGCAATGTGCCAATCAAGTAAACTTTCCTGCTTATGTTTGTGTAACAGATGAGGCGACATTTACACGTGATGAAGTGAATTTCCATAATATGCACATATGGGCCGATGAAAATCCTCACGCGATTAGGGAAACTCATTTTCAATATCGGTTCTCGGTAAATGTTTGGGCTGGTATAATAGGCTATGTACTTGTGGGTCCCTATTTCTTTGAAGGATGACTAAATGGACAAACATATGCCGCCTTTTTGGAGAACCGGTTGCCTGAATTATTGG
Source organism: Anoplophora glabripennis (assembly GCF_000390285.2). Lineage (NCBI taxonomy): Eukaryota > Metazoa > Arthropoda > Insecta > Coleoptera > Cerambycidae > Anoplophora > Anoplophora glabripennis. The sequence continues at coordinate 482 of NW_019422368.1, read as the reverse complement.
ACGTTGTGACATTATAAGTTCGGGCACGCATGTTTTATCTTCAAGATGGGGCTCCTCCACACAGTGCTCAAGAAGTAACAACAGTTTTGAATAAAATGTTTCCTCAGCGATGGATTGGACGCTTTGGTCCTGTGCCGTGACTTTGGAGTCACTTGAAGTCATTGGTTTACAATACTTCAATTGCTACATTGGAAGAATTGCGAAACCGTATACTTGAAGCTGCTGTACAATTAGGGGAATACCTGGAATTTGGGAAAATATTCGCCAAAATTGGGTGCGTTGGTGCCAGGCCTGTATCCGCGCTAATGGGGATCAGTTTCAATATTTTCTCTAGAAATGGTATGTTTTATTTCATTTTGTTCCATATTTTAATGGAGTTTGTTTAGTGCACGCAGTTAGCAGCTACAAATACTTACGGATATGGTTTTGTTTGCGAACTCTTGCAGTAACAACAGTGCATTTAAGATAGTAATTACCATTAA
>NW_019422367.1:0-4057 GCF_000390285.2 Anoplophora glabripennis | reverse complement strand
GTCTAATTAGAAAAAAAAACTGTTTAACAAGTTTTGCCGAACAACTAATTCAATACTGGACGTGAATGTAGACCATACACCAGTTGTTTCCCACAATAGGTAATAATAGTTAAAACTTTCAACCTCCTGTATTTCAGAAACGAAGCATTTTTCGACCACCACTAACTTCAGCTAAACCACCATTAATTTCCATTGTAAAATTTAATGTAATGGTGACATTTGGCCTATGAGTAGCTGAGCACTTTGTGTATCTGCGTTATTAACGTTATTTCTGTGTTTCAAGCAGGATTTAATATTCATTTATTTCCTTCACTCTTATACCAGACCAACATATTTCTAGCTGTAAGGTTGTGAAATAAACGTTAGCTGCTAGCCTATCGCCTCATTTCTTTCACATGCATATAATAAACGTGTTCTCTAAAAGAGTTTTTCCCATTGCTAAACGTACACTAGTTGTGTTTGAATCCAATTTTTCGTCGTAATTACTCTAATGAGGAGTAGGAGAATGAAATACCGTGGATAAGTTGACCTACATTTCTCCAACTCTGATTCTGAAACCTACTTAAAAGTTAAATCCGGGAATGTCTTTGTTTGTGTTAAATTTATACCGAACAGCTTTATTAAGTTGATGTTTTAGTTATCCTAGTTAAATCACGGTGTTCAAATACAGGAAATTATCGGTATAAATGCTAACGTATTATCTGTAGAATATTCATTGAAAAAACTATGTGGAATAGCGTTCAGTTTTCTAGAATTATATATTTTATATTGTATAAGTGATACAATTCATTTTGCATGAATCAGATACAGTTCAATGCATGGCATAGTATTGTTACTGACTGAAAATACGTATATCGAATATTGGAAAGGTCAATCCACTTTGAGTTACAATTATTATGTGGTGTAGGATGAAATTCTAAAAAGTAAATTTCATATACAATACCGAAATATTTCGTTACTTTCAAGGAATTAAGCCAATCCAAGTTCATTCTAAAAAAGCTATATTTTTGACGCCAAACGTATAGGATTACTTAATAAATATAATTGTCTAAAAACAACTTATAAAAATGCTCCTTACAAGTTGGATTAATGGAATACATGTACCCTGTTGCAATGAAATCATAAATAATGTTTTTTAATTCTCCAAATAAATTACTGTAATTATTTATTTGTGCCACTGTCGTATACTTTTTTATATTTAATTAGCTATTTCTGCCACATTGAAAAGTAAAAAATAAATAAGTAACCCTCAGGATAGGTCAAAGGGTAGATTTGATTTGATAAATTTAGTGTTGCTTAACCAGAAATATATCACACTGAGTAGATAATTCTTCACGACACAATAATCACAACATTATACAGTTTACGTTTCGAAAAACTTTCTTTTCCGTTATCAAAACTTGATTTGACTTATCTACCTTCCACAGAGATATCATGTAATATTTATTGTACTATTACTTACCTGGTCGCTGAGAATCAACCAACAAAAATCAAAAGAGAAATTAGGTATCTAAAATAGACGTGGACTTTTTTAGTTTTTTTTTGACCGTATTACTTTCATTTTCCAAAACTATTGTGATCTTCCATTGAATAAAATGACCGTTCTGAATCTTGAAGGTCCACCACACTTTCCATTCGGAACTGCAGAGCCAGACAAAACCGCGCGACGACGTTGAGCACACGGCCGGAAAATTGGAATTCTCACCTATCTTTCCAAAATTCAGTTGTCATGCTCCAAACCGCTCCAAGCACTCATAAAACACACTATCCACGATAGACGACGTTGACTGGGCCTATGCCGTCAATAGCCAATAGTGATAGTCAATAGTTTGAACGACACGGCACGGGAATACGATGTTTTCACCGATGTTTCCAATTTTTCCGCCGTCGTCGCATCCAAAAATCCGAGAACGGAAAATTTTAGGAACAGGGAAACTTGATGAAAGTCACCTTAAAATGAAGCGTAGAATCCAAAAATGTAAAAATATAGTGTTCCATTTAAAATAACAAAGTTGACGTCCCCATTCCGGTATAACCGGAAGTATTACAGGAACAAAATTATTAGATTTAAAAAGAGCACACCCAAAAACTATAGTGTGCCAATTTTTAAATTTTAAATCGAAGTAGGTTCTGAAATAATCTAATAGGCCAGTCACTTTGAGCCACTCGGTATTCAAATTTGTTTTTGATATTAAACATTCCATTTCCCTAACGGAAAATGAAAAAACGCCTGTTTGTACCTATCAGCTGATNGGCAAGCCTGAAATGAAACAAAAACGGATTTCCAAAATTTCGTTTTTTTTTCAAATATTTCGAAAACTAATCATGTTAGCCTTGATTTTTTAAAGGCATAATATTGTTCCCCTCATTACGCAACTTTGCTCCCATTTAAGCTACTTCGTACCTCTTACCATTTCCGAGATCCCTGTAGTGAGAAGCGAATTTGTAACAGTCTGTATATCACACTGAGTAGATAATTCTTCACGACACAATAATCACAACATTATACAGTTTACGTTTCGAAAAACTTTCTTTTCCGTTATCAAAATTTGGTTTGACCTATCTACCTTCCACAGAGACATAAGATATCATATAATAATTATTGTACTATTACTTGTCTGGTCGCTGAGAATCAACCAACAAATCAAAAGAGAAATTATCTAAAATTGAAGTGAATTCTTTTAATTTTCTTTTGACCGTATTACCTTCATTTTCCAAAACATTTATGATCTTCCATTGAATAAAATGACCGTTCTGAATCTTGAAGATTCACCACACTTTCCATTCGGAACTGCAGAGTCAGACAAAACCGCTTCAAGCCAAATCCATCCCCGCTGGAATCAAGAACGACGCACAGTGGGAAATATTGGACAAAATTCTCGCCACTCGTTAATTTTCATCGTCTCGTCGTGTTTTTTTTTTAATAATCTCGTAGTAATCTGAATTTTCATATTCCGGTGAGGTTTTTTCGAAAAACCCTTTTTTTTAATGCTTAGGGAGCGCCCCAACCTCAATGTCGAAGAAAAATTTTTTAAATACTCGATGTTCAGTTGTAGAAAAAAATGTTAAAAAAGTATCTGTTATTAATAAAATTGATTATTATGACAATTGATGATATATTTTGAGGTTAGGTTTTTGAAGAAAAAACATCAGATATATCATCAAGGGTCATAATAATCAATTTTATTAATAGCAGATACCTTTTAAACATTTTTTTCTACAACTGAACATCGATTATTTAAAAAAATTTTCTTCGACATTGAGGTTGAGGCGCTGCCTAAGCATTAAAAAAAAGGTTTTTCGAAAAAACCTCACCGGAATATGAAAATTCAGAATACCACGAGATTATTAAAAAAAAAATCACGACGAGACGATGAAAATTGGCGAGTGGCGAGAATTTTGTTCAATATTTCCCACTGTGCGACGTCCCAAACAGCTACAGCTCCAGCGCGATGACGTTGAGCACGCGGCACCTATCTTTCCAAAATTCCGTCGGCATGCTCCAAACCGCTTCAAGCACTATCCATGATAGACGACGTTGACTCTTTTCACCGATGTTTCCAATTTTTCCGCCGTCGAATCTAAAAATTCGAAAACGGAAAATTTTAGGAACAGGGAAACTTGATGAAAGTCACCGTAAAAAAGCGTAGAATCCAAAAATATAAAAATATAGTGTTCCGTTTAAAATAACAAAGCTGACGTCACCTTCCGGTATAACCGGAAGTGTTACAGGAACAAAATTATTAGATTTAAAAAGAGCACACCCAAAAACTATAGTGTGCCAATTTTTGAATTTTAAATCGAAGTAGGTTGTGAAATAATCTAATAGGCCAGTCACTTTGAGCCACCCGGTATTTAAATTTGTTTTTGATATTAAACATTCCATTTCCCTAATGGAAAATGAAAAAAAAACGCTTGTTTGTATCTATCAGCAGATCATGAAATAAATATGTATTTGTGCAACCCTTTTCGAGTTCTCAGGATTGGCTACTCATATTTTTATTTTTTATTTCGCAAACGTTCGAAATTTTTTCATCAGAAAAGTTCTCCTTATAGG